>NW_027482073.1:0-34304 GCF_051107435.1 Chaetodon auriga | reverse complement strand
TATTTTGACCTGAAAATGACGGAATATGAGTATGTTAGATTCATTTGTATTTTTTGTCAAACTGTCATAGAGTGACATTTCCACTTTAGAAACATCAATTCTTGCATGTTTTTGAAGGCCAGGATGGTTTCTTTTGAATTCGTGTTGAGTTAGTGTGAAAAGTGCAGTATATGTTCATTTTGTGCTTTTCTCGCTCAAATAGCGTTATTTTGACCTGAAAATGACGGAGTATGAGTATGTTAGATTCATTTGTATTTATTTGTCAAACTGTCATAGAGTGACATTTCCACTTTAGAAACATCAATTCTTGCATGTTTTTGAAGGCCAGGATGGTTTCTTTTGAATTCGTGTTGAGTTAGTGTGAAAAGTGCAGTATATGTTCATTTTGTGCTTTTCTCGCTCAAATAGCGTTATTTTGACCTGAAAATGACGGAGTATGAGTATGTTAGATTCATTTGTATTTATTTGTCAAACTGTCATAGAGTGACATTTCCACTTTAGAAACATCAATTCTTGCATGTTTTTGAAGGCCAGGATGGTTTCTTTTGAATTCGTGTTGAGTTAGTGTGAAAAGTGCAGTATATGTTCATTTTGTGCTTTTCTCGCTCAAATAGCGTTATTTTGACCTGAAAATGACGGAATATGAGTATGTTAGATTCATTTGTATTTATTTGTCAAACTGTCATAGAGTGACATTTCCACTTTAGAAACATCAATTCTTGCATGTTTTTGAAGGCCAGGATGGTTTCTTTTGAATTCGTGTTGAGTTAGTGTGAAAAGTGCAGTATATGTTCATTTTGTGCTTTTCTCGCTCAAATAGCGTTATTTTGACCTGAAAATGACGGAGTATGAGTATGTTAGATTCATTTGTATTTATTTGTCAAACTGTCATAGAGTGACATTTCCACTTTAGAAACATCAATTCTTGCATGTTTTTGAAGGCCAGGATGGTTTCTTTTGAATTCGTGTTGAGTTAGTGTGAAAAGTGCAGTATATGTTCATTTTGTGCTTTTCTCGCTCAAATAGCGTTATTTTGACCTGAAAATGACGGAATATGAGTATGTTAGATTCATTTGTATTTTTTTGTCAAACTGTCATAGAGTGACATTTCCACTTTAGAAACATCAATTCTTGCATGTTTTTGAAGGCCAGGATGGTTTCTTTTGAATTCGTGTTGAGTTATGTGAAAAGTGCAGTATATGTTCATTTTGTGCTTTTCTCGCTCAAATAGCGTTATTTTGACCTGAAAATGACGGAGTATGAGTATGTTAGATTCATTTGTATTTATTTGTCAAACTGTCATAGAGTGACATTTCCACTTTAGAAACATCAATTCTTGCATGTTTTTGAAGGCCAGGATGGTTTCTTTTGAATTCGTGTTGAGTTAGTGTGAAAAGTGCAGTATATGTTCATTTTGTGCTTTTCTCGCTCAAATAGCGTTATTTTGACCTGAAAATGACGGAATATGAGTATGTTAGATTCATTTGTATTTTTTTGTCAAACTGTCATAGAGTGACATTTCCACTTTAGAAACATCAATTCTTGCATGTTTTTGAAGGCCAGGATGGTTTCTTTTGAATTCGTGTTGAGTTAGTGTGAAAAGTGCAGTATATGTTCATTTTGTGCTTTTCTCGCTCAAATAGCGTTATTTTGACCTGAAAATGACGGAATATGAGTATGTTAGATTCATTTGTATTTTTTTGTCAAACTGTCATAGAGTGACATTTCCACTTTAGAAACATCAATTCTTGCATGTTTTTGAAGGCCAGGATGGTTTCTTTTGAATTCGTGTTGAGTTAGTGTGAAAAGTGCAGTATATGTTCATTTTGTGCTTTTCTCGCTCAAATAGCGTTATTTTGACCTGAAAATGACGGAGTATGAGTATGTTAGATTCATTTGTATTTATTTGTCAAACTGTCATAGAGTGACATTTCCACTTTAGAAACATCAATTCTTGCATGTTTTTGAAGGCCAGGATGGTTTCTTTTGAATTCGTGTTGAGTTAGTGTGAAAAGTGCAGTATATGTTCATTTTGTGCTTTTCTCGCTCAAATAGCGTTATTTTGACCTGAAAATGACGGAGTATGAGTATGTTAGATTCATTTGTATTTATTTGTCAAACTGTCATAGAGTGACATTTCCACTTTAGAAACATCAATTCTTGCATGTTTTTGAAGGCCAGGATGGTTTCTTTTGAATTCGTGTTGAGTTAGTGTGAAAAGTGCAGTATATGTTCATTTTGTGCTTTTCTCGCTCAAATAGCGTTATTTTGACCTGAAAATGACGGAATATGAGTATGTTAGATTCATTTGTATTTTTTTGTCATACTGTCATAGAGTGACATTTCCACTTTAGAAACATCAATTCTTGCATGTTTTTGAAGGCCAGGATGGTTTCTTTTGAATTCGTGTTGAGTTAGTGTGAAAAGTGCAGTATATGTTCATTTTGTGCTTTTCTCGCTCAAATAGCGTTATTTTGACCTGAAAATGACGGAATATGAGTATGTTAGATTCATTTGTATTTTTTTGTCAAACTGTCATAGAGTGACATTTCCACTTTAGAAACATCAATTCTTGCATGTTTTTGAAGGCCAGGATGGTTTCTTTTGAATTCGTGTTGAGTTAGTGTGAAAAGTGCAGTATATGTTCATTTTGTGCTTTTCTCGCTCAAATAGCGTTATTTTGACCTGAAAATGACGGAGTATGAGTATGTTAGATTCATTTGTATTTATTTGTCAAACTGTCATAGAGTGACATTTCCACTTTAGAAACATCAATTCTTGCATGTTTTTGAAGGCCAGGATGGTTTCTTTTGAATTCGTGTTGAGTTAGTGTGAAAAGTGCAGTATATGTTCATTTTGTGCTTTTCTCGCTCAAATAGCGTTATTTTGACCTGAAAATGACGGAATATGAGTATGTTAGATTCATTTGTATTTTTTTGTCAAACTGTCATAGAGTGACATTTCCACTTTAGAAACATCAATTCTTGCATGTTTTTGAAGGCCAGGATGGTTTCTTTTGAATTCGTGTTGAGTTAGTGTGAAAAGTGCAGTATATGTTCATTTTGTGCTTTTCTCGCTCAAATAGCGTTATTTTGACCTGAAAATGACGGAGTATGAGTATGTTAGATTCATTTGTATTTATTTGTCAAACTGTCATAGAGTGACATTTCCACTTTAGAAACATCAATTCTTGCATGTTTTTGAAGGCCAGGATGGTTTCTTTTGAATTCGTGTTGAGTTAGTGTGAAAAGTGCAGTATATGTTCATTTGTGCTTTTCTCGCTCAAATAGCGTTATTTTGACCTGAAAATGACGGAGTATGAGTATGTTAGATTCATTTGTATTTATTTGTCAAACTGTCATAGAGTGACATTTCCACTTTAGAAACATCAATTCTTGCATGTTTTTGAAGGCCAGGATGGTTTCTTTTGAATTCGTGTTGAGTTAGTGTGAAAAGTGCAGTATATGTTCATTTTGTGCTTTTCTCGCTCAAATAGCGTTATTTTGACCTGAAAATGACGGAATATGAGTATGTTAGATTCATTTGTATTTTTTTGTCAAACTGTCATAGAGTGACATTTCCACTTTAGAAACATCAATTCTTGCATGTTTTTGAAGGCCAGGATGGTTTCTTTTGAATTCGTGTTGAGTTAGTGTGAAAAGTGCAGTATATGTTCATTTTGTGCTTTTCTCGCTCAAATAGCGTTATTTTGACCTGAAAATGACGGAATATGAGTATGTTAGATTCATTTGTATTTTTTGTCAAACTGTCATAGAGTGACATTTCCACTTTAGAAACATCAATTCTTGCATGTTTTTGAAGGCCAGGATGGTTTCTTTTGAATTCGTGTTGAGTTAGTGTGAAAAGTGCAGTATATGTTCATTTTGTGCTTTTCTCGCTCAAATAGCGTTATTTTGACCTGAAAATGACGGAGTATGAGTATGTTAGATTCATTTGTATTTATTTGTCAAACTGTCATAGAGTGACATTTCCACTTTAGAAACATCAATTCTTGCATGTTTTGAAGGCCAGGATGGTTTCTTTTGAATTCGTGTTGAGTTAGTGTGAAAAGTGCAGTATATGTTCATTTTGTGCTTTTCTCGCTCAAATAGCGTTATTTTGACCTGAAAATGACGGAATATGAGTATGTTAGATTCATTTGTATTTTTTTGTCAAACTGTCATAGAGTGACATTTCCACTTTAGAAACATCAATTCTTGCATGTTTTTGAAGGCCAGGATGGTTTCTTTTGAATTCGTGTTGAGTTAGTGTGAAAAGTGCAGTATATGTTCATTTTGTGCTTTTCTCGCTCAAATAGCGTTATTTTGACCTGAAAATGACGGAATATGAGTATGTTAGATTCATTTGTATTTTTTTGTCAAACTGTCATAGAGTGACATTTCCACTTTAGAAACATCAATTCTTGCATGTTTTTGAAGGCCAGGATGGTTTCTTTTGAATTCGTGTTGAGTTAGTGTGAAAAGTGCAGTATATGTTCATTTTGTGCTTTTCTCGCTCAAATAGCGTTATTTTGACCTGAAAATGACGGAATATGAGTATGTTAGATTCATTTGTATTTTTTGTCAAACTGTCATAGAGTGACATTTCCACTTTAGAAACATCAATTCTTGCATGTTTTGAAGGCCAGGATGGTTTCTTTTGAATTCGTGTTGAGTTAGTGTGAAAAGTGCAGTATATGTTCATTTTGTGCTTTTCTCGCTCAAATAGCGTTATTTTGACCTGAAAATGACGGAATATGAGTATGTTAGATTCATTTGTATTTTTTTGTCAAACTGTCATAGAGTGACATTTCCACTTTAGAAACATCAATTCTTGCATGTTTTTGAAGGCCAGGATGGTTTCTTTTGAATTCGTGTTGAGTTAGTGTGAAAAGTGCAGTATATGTTCATTTTGTGCTTTTCTCGCTCAAATAGCGTTATTTTGACCTGAAAATGACGGAATATGAGTATGTTAGATTCATTTGTATTTTTTTGTCAAACTGTCATAGAGTGACATTTCCACTTTAGAAACATCAATTCTTGCATGTTTTTGAAGGCCAGGATGGTTTCTTTTGAATTCGTGTTGAGTTAGTGTGAAAAGTGCAGTATATGTTCATTTTGTGCTTTTCTCGCTCAAATAGCGTTATTTTGACCTGAAAATGACGGAGTATGAGTATGTTAGATTCATTTGTATTTATTTGTCAAACTGTCATAGAGTGACATTTCCACTTTAGAAACATCAATTCTTGCATGTTTTTGAAGGCCAGGATGGTTTCTTTTGAATTCGTGTTGAGTTAGTGTGAAAAGTGCAGTATATGTTCATTTTGTGCTTTTCTCGCTCAAATAGCGTTATTTTGACCTGAAAATGACGGAATATGAGTATGTTAGATTCATTTGTATTTTTTTGTCAAACTGTCATAGAGTGACATTTCCACTTTAGAAACATCAATTCTTGCATGTTTTTGAAGGCCAGGATGGTTTCTTTTGAATTCGTGTTGAGTTAGTGTGAAAAGTGCAGTATATGTTCATTTTGTGCTTTTCTCGCTCAAATAGCGTTATTTTGACCTGAAAATGACGGAATATGAGTATGTTAGATTCATTTGTATTTTTTTGTCAAACTGTCATAGAGTGACATTTCCACTTTAGAAACATCAATTCTTGCATGTTTTTGAAGGCCAGGATGGTTTCTTTTGAATTCGTGTTGAGTTAGTGTGAAAAGTGCAGTATATGTTCATTTTGTGCTTTTCTCGCTCAAATAGCGTTATTTTGACCTGAAAATGACGGAGTATGAGTATGTTAGATTCATTTGTATTTATTTGTCAAACTGTCATAGAGTGACATTTCCACTTTAGAAACATCAATTCTTGCATGTTTTTGAAGGCCAGGATGGTTTCTTTTGAATTCGTGTTGAGTTAGTGTGAAAAGTGCAGTATATGTTCATTTTGTGCTTTTCTCGCTCAAATAGCGTTATTTTGACCTGAAAATGACGGAGTATGAGTATGTTAGATTCATTTGTATTTATTTGTCAAACTGTCATAGAGTGACATTTCCACTTTAGAAACATCAATTCTTGCATGTTTTTGAAGGCCAGGATGGTTTCTTTTGAATTCGTGTTGAGTTAGTGTGAAAAGTGCAGTATATGTTCATTTTGTGCTTTTCTCGCTCAAATAGCGTTATTTTGACCTGAAAATGACGGAATATGAGTATGTTAGATTCATTTGTATTTTTTTGTCAAACTGTCATAGAGTGACATTTCCACTTTAGAAACATCAATTCTTGCATGTTTTTGAAGGCCAGGATGGTTTCTTTTGAATTCGTGTTGAGTTAGTGTGAAAGTGCAGTATATGTTCATTTTGTGCTTTTCTCGCTCAAATAGCGTTATTTTGACCTGAAAATGACGGAATATGAGTATGTTAGATTCATTTGTATTTTATTTGTCAAACTGTCATAGAGTGACATTTCCACTTTAGAAACATCAATTCTTGCATGTTTTGAAGGCCAGGATGGTTTCTTTTGAATTCGTGTTGAGTTAGTGTGAAAAGTGCAGTATATGTTCATTTGTGCTTTTCTCGCTCAAATAGCGTTATTTTGACCTGAAAATGACGGAATATGAGTATGTTAGATTCATTTGTATTTTTTTGTCAAACTGTCATAGAGTGACATTTCCACTTTAGAAACATCAATTCTTGCATGTTTTGAAGGCCAGGATGGTTTCTTTTGAATTCGTGTTGAGTTAGTGTGAAAAGTGCAGTATATGTTCATTTTGTGCTTTTCTCGCTCAAATAGCGTTATTTTGACCTGAAAATGACGGAATATGAGTATGTTAGATTCATTTGTATTTTTTTGTCAAACTGTCATAGAGTGACATTTCCACTTTAGAAACATCAATTCTTGCATGTTTTTGAAGGCCAGGATGGTTTCTTTTGAATTCGTGTTGAGTTAGTGTGAAAAGTGCAGTATATGTTCATTTTGTGCTTTTCTCGCTCAAATAGCGTTATTTTGACCTGAAAATGACGGAGTATGAGTATGTTAGATTCATTTGTATTTATTTGTCAAACTGTCATAGAGTGACATTTCCACTTTAGAAACATCAATTCTTGCATGTTTTTGAAGGCCAGGATGGTTTCTTTTGAATTCGTGTTGAGTTAGTGTGAAAAGTGCAGTATATGTTCATTTTGTGCTTTTCTCGCTCAAATAGCGTTATTTTGACCTGAAAATGACGGAATATGAGTATGTTAGATTCATTTGTATTTTTTTGTCAAACTGTCATAGAGTGACATTTCCACTTTAGAAACATCAATTCTTGCATGTTTTTGAAGGCCAGGATGGTTTCTTTTGAATTCGTGTTGAGTTAGTGTGAAAAGTGCAGTATATGTTCATTTTGTGCTTTTCTCGCTCAAATAGCGTTATTTTGACCTGAAAATGACGGAATATGAGTATGTTAGATTCATTTGTATTTTTTTGTCAAACTGTCATAGAGTGACATTTCCACTTTAGAAACATCAATTCTTGCATGTTTTTGAAGGCCAGGATGGTTTCTTTTGAATTCGTGTTGAGTTAGTGTGAAAAGTGCAGTATATGTTCATTTTGTGCTTTTCTCGCTCAAATAGCGTTATTTTGACCTGAAAATGACGGAATATGAGTATGTTAGATTCATTTGTATTTTTTTGTCAAACTGTCATAGAGTGACATTTCCACTTTAGAAACATCAATTCTTGCATGTTTTTGAAGGCCAGGATGGTTTCTTTTGAATTCGTGTTGAGTTAGTGTGAAAAGTGCAGTATATGTTCATTTTGTGCTTTTCTCGCTCAAATAGCGTTATTTTGACCTGAAAATGACGGAGTATGAGTATGTTAGATTCATTTGTATTTATTTGTCAAACTGTCATAGAGTGACATTTCCACTTTAGAAACATCAATTCTTGCATGTTTTTGAAGGCCAGGATGGTTTCTTTTGAATTCGTGTTGAGTTAGTGTGAAAAGTGCAGTATATGTTCATTTTGTGCTTTTCTCGCTCAAATAGCGTTATTTTGACCTGAAAATGACGGAATATGAGTATGTTAGATTCATTTGTATTTTTTTGTCAAACTGTCATAGAGTGACATTTCCACTTTAGAAACATCAATTCTTGCATGTTTTTGAAGGCCAGGATGGTTTCTTTTGAATTCGTGTTGAGTTAGTGTGAAAAGTGCAGTATATGTTCATTTTGTGCTTTTCTCGCTCAAATAGCGTTATTTTGACCTGAAAATGACGGAATATGAGTATGTTAGATTCATTTGTATTTTTTTGTCAAACTGTCATAGAGTGACATTTCCACTTTAGAAACATCAATTCTTGCATGTTTTTGAAGGCCAGGATGGTTTCTTTTGAATTCGTGTTGAGTTAGTGTGAAAAGTGCAGTATATGTTCATTTTGTGCTTTTCTCGCTCAAATAGCGTTATTTTGACCTGAAAATGACGGAATATGAGTATGTTAGATTCATTTGTATTTTTTTGTCAAACTGTCATAGAGTGACATTTCCACTTTAGAAACATCAATTCTTGCATGTTTTTGAAGGCCAGGATGGTTTCTTTTGAATTCGTGTTGAGTTAGTGTGAAAAGTGCAGTATATGTTCATTTTGTGCTTTTCTCGCTCAAATAGCGTTATTTTGACCTGAAAATGACGGAATATGAGTATGTTAGATTCATTTGTATTTTTTTGTCAAACTGTCATAGAGTGACATTTCCACTTTAGAAACATCAATTCTTGCATGTTTTGAAGGCCAGGATGGTTTCTTTTGAATTCGTGTTGAGTTAGTGTGAAAAGTGCAGTATATGTTCATTTTGTGCTTTTCTCGCTCAAATAGCGTTATTTTGACCTGAAAATGACGGAATATGAGTATGTTAGATTCATTTGTATTTTTTGTCAAACTGTCATAGAGTGACATTTCCACTTTAGAAACATCAATTCTTGCATGTTTTTGAAGGCCAGGATGGTTTCTTTTGAATTCGTGTTGAGTTAGTGTGAAAAGTGCAGTATATGTTCATTTTGTGCTTTTCTCGCTCAAATAGCGTTATTTTGACCTGAAAATGACGGAATATGAGTATGTTAGATTCATTTGTATTTTTTTGTCAAACTGTCATAGAGTGACATTTCCACTTTAGAAACATCAATTCTTGCATGTTTTTGAAGGCCAGGATGGTTTCTTTTGAATTCGTGTTGAGTTAGTGTGAAAAGTGCAGTATATGTTCATTTTGTGCTTTTCTCGCTCAAATAGCGTTATTTTGACCTGAAAATGACGGAATATGAGTATGTTAGATTCATTTGTATTTTTTGTCAAACTGTCATAGAGTGACATTTCCACTTTAGAAACATCAATTCTTGCATGTTTTTGAAGGCCAGGATGGTTTCTTTTGAATTCGTGTTGAGTTAGTGTGAAAAGTGCAGTATATGTTCATTTTGTGCTTTTCTCGCTCAAATAGCGTTATTTTGACCTGAAAATGACGGAATATGAGTATGTTAGATTCATTTGTATTTTTTTGTCAAACTGTCATAGAGTGACATTTCCACTTAGAAACATCAATTCTTGCATGTTTTTGAAGGCCAGGATGGTTTCTTTTGAATTCGTGTTGAGTTAGTGTGAAAAGTGCAGTATATGTTCATTTTGTGCTTTTCTCGCTCAAATAGCGTTATTTTGACCTGAAAATGACGGAATATGAGTATGTTAGATTCATTTGTATTTTTTTGTCAAACTGTCATAGAGTGACATTTCCACTTTAGAAACATCAATTCTTGCATGTTTTTGAAGGCCAGGATGGTTTCTTTTGAATTCGTGTTGAGTTAGTGTGAAAAGTGCAGTATATGTTCATTTTGTGCTTTTCTCGCTCAAATAGCGTTATTTTGACCTGAAAATGACGGAATATGAGTATGTTAGATTCATTTGTATTTTTTTGTCAAACTGTCATAGAGTGACATTTCCACTTTAGAAACATCAATTCTTGCATGTTTTTGAAGGCCAGGATGGTTTCTTTTGAATTCGTGTTGAGTTAGTGTGAAAAGTGCAGTATATGTTCATTTGTGCTTTTCTCGCTCAAATAGCGTTATTTTGACCTGAAAATGACGGAATATGAGTATGTTAGATTCATTTGTATTTTTTTGTCAAACTGTCATAGAGTGACATTTCCACTTTAGAAACATCAATTCTTGCATGTTTTTGAAGGCCAGGATGGTTTCTTTTGAATTCGTGTTGAGTTAGTGTGAAAAGTGCAGTATATGTTCATTTTGTGCTTTTCTCGCTCAAATAGCGTTATTTTGACCTGAAAATGACGGAATATGAGTATGTTAGATTCATTTGTATTTTTTGTCAAACTGTCATAGAGTGACATTTCCACTTTAGAAACATCAATTCTTGCATGTTTTTGAAGGCCAGGATGGTTTCTTTTGAATTCGTGTTGAGTTAGTGTGAAAAGTGCAGTATATGTTCATTTTGTGCTTTTCTCGCTCAAATAGCGTTATTTTGACCTGAAAATGACGGAATATGAGTATGTTAGATTCATTTGTATTTTTTGTCAAACTGTCATAGAGTGACATTTCCACTTTAGAAACATCAATTCTTGCATGTTTTTGAAGGCCAGGATGGTTTCTTTTGAATTCGTGTTGAGTTAGTGTGAAAAGTGCAGTATATGTTCATTTTGTGCTTTTCTCGCTCAAATAGCGTTATTTTGACCTGAAAATGACGGAATATGAGTATGTTAGATTCATTTGTATTTTTTTGTCAAACTGTCATAGAGTGACATTTCCACTTTAGAAACATCAATTCTTGCATGTTTTTGAAGGCCAGGATGGTTTCTTTTGAATTCGTGTTGAGTTAGTGTGAAAAGTGCAGTATATGTTCATTTTGTGCTTTTCTCGCTCAAATAGCGTTATTTTGACCTGAAAATGACGGAATATGAGTATGTTAGATTCATTTGTATTTTTTTGTCAAACTGTCATAGAGTGACATTTCCACTTTAGAAACATCAATTCTTGCATGTTTTTGAAGGCCAGGATGGTTTCTTTTGAATTCGTGTTGAGTTAGTGTGAAAAGTGCAGTATATGTTCATTTTGTGCTTTTCTCGCTCAAATAGCGTTATTTTGACCTGAAAATGACGGAATATGAGTATGTTAGATTCATTTGTATTTTTTTGTCAAACTGTCATAGAGTGACATTTCCACTTTAGAAACATCAATTCTTGCATGTTTTTGAAGGCCAGGATGGTTTCTTTTGAATTCGTGTTGAGTTAGTGTGAAAAGTGCAGTATATGTTCATTTTGTGCTTTTCTCGCTCAAATAGCGTTATTTTGACCTGAAAATGACGGAATATGAGTATGTTAGATTCATTTGTATTTTTTTGTCAAACTGTCATAGAGTGACATTTCCACTTTAGAAACATCAATTCTTGCATGTTTTTGAAGGCCAGGATGGTTTCTTTTGAATTCGTGTTGAGTTAGTGTGAAAAGTGCAGTATATGTTCATTTTGTGCTTTTCTCGCTCAAATAGCGTTATTTTGACCTGAAAATGACGGAATATGAGTATGTTAGATTCATTTGTATTTTTTTGTCAAACTGTCATAGAGTGACATTTCCACTTTAGAAACATCAATTCTTGCATGTTTTTGAAGGCCAGGATGGTTTCTTTTGAATTCGTGTTGAGTTAGTGTGAAAAGTGCAGTATATGTTCATTTTGTGCTTTTCTCGCTCAAATAGCGTTATTTTGACCTGAAAATGACGGAATATGAGTATGTTAGATTCATTTGTATTTTTTGTCAAACTGTCATAGAGTGACATTTCCACTTTAGAAACATCAATTCTTGCATGTTTTTGAAGGCCAGGATGGTTTCTTTTGAATTCGTGTTGAGTTAGTGTGAAAAGTGCAGTATATGTTCATTTTGTGCTTTTCTCGCTCAAATAGCGTTATTTGACCTGAAAATGACGGAATATGAGTATGTTAGATTCATTTGTATTTTTTTGTCAAACTGTCATAGAGTGACATTTCCACTTTAGAAACATCAATTCTTGCATGTTTTTGAAGGCCAGGATGGTTTCTTTTGAATTCGTGTTGAGTTAGTGTGAAAAGTGCAGTATATGTTCATTTTGTGCTTTTCTCGCTCAAATAGCGTTATTTTGACCTGAAAATGACGGAGTATGAGTATGTTAGATTCATTTGTATTTTTTTGTCAAACTGTCATAGAGTGACATTTCCACTTTAGAAACATCAATTCTTGCATGTTTTTGAAGGCCAGGATGGTTTCTTTTGAATTCGTGTTGAGTTAGTGTGAAAAGTGCAGTATATGTTCATTTTGTGCTTTTCTCGCTCAAATAGCGTTATTTTGACCTGAAAATGACGGAATATGAGTATGTTAGATTCATTTGTATTTTTTTGTCAAACTGTCATAGAGTGACATTTCCACTTTAGAAACATCAATTCTTGCATGTTTTTGAAGGCCAGGATGGTTTCTTTTGAATTCGTGTTGAGTTAGTGTGAAAAGTGCAGTATATGTTCATTTTGTGCTTTTCTCGCTCAAATAGCGTTATTTTGACCTGAAAATGACGGAGTATGAGTATGTTAGATTCATTTGTATTTTTTTGTCAAACTGTCATAGAGTGACATTTCCACTTTAGAAACATCAATTCTTGCATGTTTTTGAAGGCCAGGATGGTTTCTTTTGAATTCGTGTTGAGTTAGTGTGAAAAGTGCAGTATATGTTCATTTTGTGCTTTTCTCGCTCAAATAGCGTTATTTTGACCTGAAAATGACGGAATATGAGTATGTTAGATTCATTTGTATTTTTTTGTCAAACTGTCATAGAGTGACATTTCCACTTTAGAAACATCAATTCTTGCATGTTTTTGAAGGCCAGGATGGTTTCTTTTGAATTCGTGTTGAGTTAGTGTGAAAAGTGCAGTATATGTTCATTTTGTGCTTTTCTCGCTCAAATAGCGTTATTTTGACCTGAAAATGACGGAATATGAGTATGTTAGATTCATTTGTATTTTTTTGTCAAACTGTCATAGAGTGACATTTCCACTTTAGAAACATCAATTCTTGCATGTTTTTGAAGGCCAGGATGGTTTCTTTTGAATTCGTGTTGAGTTAGTGTGAAAAGTGCAGTATATGTTCATTTTGTGCTTTTCTCGCTCAAATAGCGTTATTTTGACCTGAAAATGACGGAGTATGAGTATGTTAGATTCATTTGTATTTTTTTGTCAAACTGTCATAGAGTGACATTTCCACTTTAGAAACATCAATTCTTGCATGTTTTTGAAGGCCAGGATGGTTTCTTTTGAATTCGTGTTGAGTTAGTGTGAAAAGTGCAGTATATGTTCATTTTGTGCTTTTCTCGCTCAAATAGCGTTATTTTGACCTGAAAATGACGGAATATGAGTATGTTAGATTCATTTGTATTTTTTTGTCAAACTGTCATAGAGTGACATTTCCACTTTAGAAACATCAATTCTTGCATGTTTTTGAAGGCCAGGATGGTTTCTTTTGAATTCGTGTTGAGTTAGTGTGAAAAGTGCAGTATATGTTCATTTTGTGCTTTTCTCGCTCAAATAGCGTTATTTTGACCTGAAAATGACGGAATATGAGTATGTTAGATTCATTTGTATTTTTTTGTCAAACTGTCATAGAGTGACATTTCCACTTTAGAAACATCAATTCTTGCATGTTTTTGAAGGCCAGGATGGTTTCTTTTGAATTCGTGTTGAGTTAGTGTGAAAAGTGCAGTATATGTTCATTTTGTGCTTTTCTCGCTCAAATAGCGTTATTTTGACCTGAAAATGACGGAGTATGAGTATGTTAGATTCATTTGTATTTATTTGTCAAACTGTCATAGAGTGACATTTCCACTTTAGAAACATCAATTCTTGCATGTTTTTGAAGGCCAGGATGGTTTCTTTTGAATTCCTTGTCGCAGTATATGTTCATTTTGTGCTTTTCTCGCTCAAATAGCGTTATTTTGACCTGAAAATGACGGAGTATGAGTATGTTAGATTCATTTGTATTTATTTGTCAAACTGTCATAGAGTGACATTTCCACTTTAGAAACATCAATTCTTGCATGTTTTTGAAGGCCAGGATGGTTTCTTTTGAATTCGTGTTGAGTTAGTGTGAAAAGTGCAGTATATGTTCATTTTGTGCTTTTCTCGCTCAAATAGCGTTATTTTGACCTGAAAATGACGGAATATGAGTATGTTAGATTCATTTGTATTTTTTTGTCAAACTGTCATAGAGTGACATTTCCACTTTAGAAACATCAATTCTTGCATGTTTTTGAAGGCCAGGATGGTTTCTTTTGAATTCGTGTTGAGTTAGTGTGAAAAGTGCAGTATATGTTCATTTTGTGCTTTTCTCGCTCAAATAGCGTTATTTTGACCTGAAAATGACGGAGTATGAGTATGTTAGATTCATTTGTATTTTTTTGTCAAACTGTCATAGAGTGACATTTCCACTTTAGAAACATCAATTCTTGCATGTTTTTGAAGGCCAGGATGGTTTCTTTTGAATTCGTGTTGAGTTAGTGTGAAAAGTGCAGTATATGTTCATTTTGTGCTTTTCTCGCTCAAATAGCGTTATTTTGACCTGAAAATGACGGAATATGAGTATGTTAGATTCATTTGTATTTTTTTGTCAAACTGTCATAGAGTGACATTTCCACTTTAGAAACATCAATTCTTGCATGTTTTTGAAGGCCAGGATGGTTTCTTTTGAATTCGTGTTGAGTTAGTGTGAAAAGTGCAGTATATGTTCATTTTGTGCTTTTCTCGCTCAAATAGCGTTATTTTGACCTGAAAATGACGGAATATGAGTATGTTAGATTCATTTGTATTTTTTTGTCAAACTGTCATAGAGTGACATTTCCACTTTAGAAACATCAATTCTTGCATGTTTTTGAAGGCCAGGATGGTTTCTTTTGAATTCGTGTTGAGTTAGTGTGAAAAGTGCAGTATATGTTCATTTTGTGCTTTTCTCGCTCAAATAGCGTTATTTTGACCTGAAAATGACGGAATATGAGTATGTTAGATTCATTTGTATTTTTTTGTCAAACTGTCATAGAGTGACATTTCCACTTTAGAAACATCAATTCTTGCATGTTTTTGAAGGCCAGGATGGTTTCTTTTGAATTCGTGTTGAGTTAGTGTGAAAAGTGCAGTATATGTTCATTTTGTGCTTTTCTCGCTCAAATAGCGTTATTTTGACCTGAAAATGACGGAATATGAGTATGTTAGATTCATTTGTATTTTTTTGTCAAACTGTCATAGAGTGACATTTCCACTTTAGAAACATCAATTCTTGCATGTTTTTGAAGGCCAGGATGGTTTCTTTTGAATTCGTGTTGAGTTAGTGTGAAAAGTGCAGTATATGTTCATTTTGTGCTTTTCTCGCTCAAATAGCGTTATTTTGACCTGAAAATGACGGAATATGAGTATGTTAGATTCATTTGTATTTTTTTGTCAAACTGTCATAGAGTGACATTTCCACTTTAGAAACATCAATTCTTGCATGTTTTTGAAGGCCAGGATGGTTTCTTTTGAATTCGTGTTGAGTTAGTGTGAAAAGTGCAGTATATGTTCATTTTGTGCTTTTCTCGCTCAAATAGCGTTATTTTGACCTGAAAATGACGGAGTATGAGTATGTTAGATTCATTTGTATTTTTTTGTCAAACTGTCATAGAGTGACATTTCCACTTTAGAAACATCAATTCTTGCATGTTTTTGAAGGCCAGGATGGTTTCTTTTGAATTCGTGTTGAGTTAGTGTGAAAAGTGCAGTATATGTTCATTTTGTGCTTTTCTCGCTCAAATAGCGTTATTTTGACCTGAAAATGACGGAATATGAGTATGTTAGATTCATTTGTATTTTTTTGTCAAACTGTCATAGAGTGACATTTCCACTTTAGAAACATCAATTCTTGCATGTTTTTGAAGGCCAGGATGGTTTCTTTTGAATTCGTGTTGAGTTAGTGTGAAAAGTGCAGTATATGTTCATTTTGTGCTTTTCTCGCTCAAATAGCGTTATTTTGACCTGAAAATGACGGAATATGAGTATGTTAGATTCATTTGTATTTTTTTGTCAAACTGTCATAGAGTGACATTTCCACTTTAGAAACATCAATTCTTGCATGTTTTTGAAGGCCAGGATGGTTTCTTTTGAATTCGTGTTGAGTTAGTGTGAAAAGTGCAGTATATGTTCATTTTGTGCTTTTCTCGCTCAAATAGCGTTATTTTGACCTGAAAATGACGGAATATGAGTATGTTAGATTCATTTGTATTTTTTTGTCAAACTGTCATAGAGTGACATTTCCACTTTAGAAACATCAATTCTTGCATGTTTTTGAAGGCCAGGATGGTTTCTTTTGAATTCGTGTTGAGTTAGTGTGAAAAGTGCAGTATATGTTCATTTTGTGCTTTTCTCGCTCAAATAGCGTTATTTTGACCTGAAAATGACGGAGTATGAGTATGTTAGATTCATTTGTATTTATTTGTCAAACTGTCATAGAGTGACATTTCCACTTTAGAAACATCAATTCTTGCATGTTTTTGAAGGCCAGGATGGTTTCTTTTGAATTCGTGTTGAGTTAGTGTGAAAAGTGCAGTATATGTTCATTTTGTGCTTTTCTCGCTCAAATAGCGTTATTTTGACCTGAAAATGACGGAGTATGAGTATGTTAGATTCATTTGTATTTATTTGTCAAACTGTCATAGAGTGACATTTCCACTTTAGAAACATCAATTCTTGCATGTTTTTGAAGGCCAGGATGGTTTCTTTTGAATTCGTGTTGAGTTAGTGTGAAAAGTGCAGTATATGTTCATTTTGTGCTTTTCTCGCTCAAATAGCGTTATTTTGACCTGAAAATGACGGAATATGAGTATGTTAGATTCATTTGTATTTTTTTGTCAAACTGTCATAGAGTGACATTTCCACTTTAGAAACATCAATTCTTGCATGTTTTTGAAGGCCAGGATGGTTTCTTTTGAATTCGTGTTGAGTTAGTGTGAAAAGTGCAGTATATGTTCATTTTGTGCTTTTCTCGCTCAAATAGCGTTATTTTGACCTGAAAATGACGGAGTATGAGTATGTTAGATTCATTTGTATTTTTTTGTCAAACTGTCATAGAGTGACATTTCCACTTTAGAAACATCAATTCTTGCATGTTTTTGAAGGCCAGGATGGTTTCTTTTGAATTCGTGTTGAGTTAGTGTGAAAAGTGCAGTATATGTTCATTTTGTGCTTTTCTCGCTCAAATAGCGTTATTTTGACCTGAAAATGACGGAATATGAGTATGTTAGATTCATTTGTATTTTTTTGTCAAACTGTCATAGAGTGACATTTCCACTTTAGAAACATCAATTCTTGCATGTTTTTGAAGGCCAGGATGGTTTCTTTTGAATTCGTGTTGAGTTAGTGTGAAAAGTGCAGTATATGTTCATTTTGTGCTTTTCTCGCTCAAATAGCGTTATTTTGACCTGAAAATGACGGAATATGAGTATGTTAGATTCATTTGTATTTTTTTGTCAAACTGTCATAGAGTGACATTTCCACTTTAGAAACATCAATTCTTGCATGTTTTTGAAGGCCAGGATGGTTTCTTTTGAATTCGTGTTGAGTTAGTGTGAAAAGTGCAGTATATGTTCATTTTGTGCTTTTCTCGCTCAAATAGCGTTATTTTGACCTGAAAATGACGGAGTATGAGTATGTTAGATTCATTTGTATTTATTTGTCAAACTGTCATAGAGTGACATTTCCACTTTAGAAACATCAATTCTTGCATGTTTTTGAAGGCCAGGATGGTTTCTTTTGAATTCCTTGTCGCTGTTCATTTTGTGCTTTTCTCGCTCAAATAGCGTTATTTTGACCTGAAAATGACGGAGTATGAGTATGTTAGATTCATTTGTATTTATTTGTCAAACTGTCATAGAGTGACATTTCCACTTTAGAAACATCAATTCTTGCATGTTTTTGAAGGCCAGGATGGTTTCTTTTGAATTCGTGTTGAGTTAGTGTGAAAAGTGCAGTATATGTTCATTTTGTGCTTTTCTCGCTCAAATAGCGTTATTTTGACCTGAAAATGACGGAATATGAGTATGTTAGATTCATTTGTATTTTTTTGTCAAACTGTCATAGAGTGACATTTCCACTTTAGAAACATCAATTCTTGCATGTTTTTGAAGGCCAGGATGGTTTCTTTTGAATTCGTGTTGAGTTAGTGTGAAAAGTGCAGTATATGTTCATTTTGTGCTTTTCTCGCTCAAATAGCGTTATTTTGACCTGAAAATGACGGAGTATGAGTATGTTAGATTCATTTGTATTTTTTTGTCAAACTGTCATAGAGTGACATTTCCACTTTAGAAACATCAATTCTTGCATGTTTTTGAAGGCCAGGATGGTTTCTTTTGAATTCGTGTTGAGTTAGTGTGAAAAGTGCAGTATATGTTCATTTTGTGCTTTTCTCGCTCAAATAGCGTTATTTTGACCTGAAAATGACGGAATATGAGTATGTTAGATTCATTTGTATTTTTTTGTCAAACTGTCATAGAGTGACATTTCCACTTTAGAAACATCAATTCTTGCATGTTTTTGAAGGCCAGGATGGTTTCTTTTGAATTCGTGTTGAGTTAGTGTGAAAAGTGCAGTATATGTTCATTTTGTGCTTTTCTCGCTCAAATAGCGTTATTTTGACCTGAAAATGACGGAATATGAGTATGTTAGATTCATTTGTATTTTTTTGTCAAACTGTCATAGAGTGACATTTCCACTTTAGAAACATCAATTCTTGCATGTTTTTGAAGGCCAGGATGGTTTCTTTTGAATTCGTGTTGAGTTAGTGTGAAAAGTGCAGTATATGTTCATTTTGTGCTTTTCTCGCTCAAATAGCGTTATTTTGACCTGAAAATGACGGAATATGAGTATGTTAGATTCATTTGTATTTTTTTGTCAAACTGTCATAGAGTGACATTTCCACTTTAGAAACATCAATTCTTGCATGTTTTTGAAGGCCAGGATGGTTTCTTTTGAATTCGTGTTGAGTTAGTGTGAAAAGTGCAGTATATGTTCATTTTGTGCTTTTCTCGCTCAAATAGCGTTATTTTGACCTGAAAATGACGGAATATGAGTATGTTAGATTCATTTGTATTTTTTTGTCAAACTGTCATAGAGTGACATTTCCACTTTAGAAACATCAATTCTTGCATGTTTTTGAAGGCCAGGATGGTTTCTTTTGAATTCGTGTTGAGTTAGTGTGAAAAGTGCAGTATATGTTCATTTTGTGCTTTTCTCGCTCAAATAGCGTTATTTTGACCTGAAAATGACGGAATATGAGTATGTTAGATTCATTTGTATTTTTTTGTCAAACTGTCATAGAGTGACATTTCCACTTTAGAAACATCAATTCTTGCATGTTTTTGAAGGCCAGGATGGTTTCTTTTGAATTCGTGTTGAGTTAGTGTGAAAAGTGCAGTATATGTTCATTTTGTGCTTTTCTCGCTCAAATAGCGTTATTTTGACCTGAAAATGACGGAGTATGAGTATGTTAGATTCATTTGTATTTTTTTGTCAAACTGTCATAGAGTGACATTTCCACTTTAGAAACATCAATTCTTGCATGTTTTTGAAGGCCAGGATGGTTTCTTTTGAATTCGTGTTGAGTTAGTGTGAAAAGTGCAGTATATGTTCATTTTGTGCTTTTCTCGCTCAAATAGCGTTATTTTGACCTGAAAATGACGGAATATGAGTATGTTAGATTCATTTGTATTTTTTTGTCAAACTGTCATAGAGTGACATTTCCACTTTAGAAACATCAATTCTTGCATGTTTTTGAAGGCCAGGATGGTTTCTTTTGAATTCGTGTTGAGTTAGTGTGAAAAGTGCAGTATATGTTCATTTTGTGCTTTTCTCGCTCAAATAGCGTTATTTTGACCTGAAAATGACGGAATATGAGTATGTTAGATTCATTTGTATTTTTTTGTCAAACTGTCATAGAGTGACATTTCCACTTTAGAAACATCAATTCTTGCATGTTTTTGAAGGCCAGGATGGTTTCTTTTGAATTCGTGTTGAGTTAGTGTGAAAAGTGCAGTATATGTTCATTTTGTGCTTTTCTCGCTCAAATAGCGTTATTTTGACCTGAAAATGACGGAATATGAGTATGTTAGATTCATTTGTATTTTTTTGTCAAACTGTCATAGAGTGACATTTCCACTTTAGAAACATCAATTCTTGCATGTTTTTGAAGGCCAGGATGGTTTCTTTTGAATTCGTGTTGAGTTAGTGTGAAAAGTGCAGTATATGTTCATTTTGTGCTTTTCTCGCTCAAATAGCGTTATTTTGACCTGAAAATGACGGAGTATGAGTATGTTAGATTCATTTGTATTTATTTGTCAAACTGTCATAGAGTGACATTTCCACTTTAGAAACATCAATTCTTGCATGTTTTTGAAGGCCAGGATGGTTTCTTTTGAATTCGTGTTGAGTTAGTGTGAAAAGTGCAGTATATGTTCATTTTGTGCTTTTCTCGCTCAAATAGCGTTATTTTGACCTGAAAATGACGGAGTATGAGTATGTTAGATTCATTTGTATTTATTTGTCAAACTGTCATAGAGTGACATTTCCACTTTAGAAACATCAATTCTTGCATGTTTTTGAAGGCCAGGATGGTTTCTTTTGAATTCGTGTTGAGTTAGTGTGAAAAGTGCAGTATATGTTCATTTTGTGCTTTTCTCGCTCAAATAGCGTTATTTTGACCTGAAAATGACGGAATATGAGTATGTTAGATTCATTTGTATTTTTTTGTCAAACTGTCATAGAGTGACATTTCCACTTTAGAAACATCAATTCTTGCATGTTTTTGAAGGCCAGGATGGTTTCTTTTGAATTCGTGTTGAGTTAGTGTGAAAAGTGCAGTATATGTTCATTTTGTGCTTTTCTCGCTCAAATAGCGTTATTTTGACCTGAAAATGACGGAATATGAGTATGTTAGATTCATTTGTATTTTTTTGTCAAACTGTCATAGAGTGACATTTCCACTTTAGAAACATCAATTCTTGCATGTTTTTGAAGGCCAGGATGGTTTCTTTTGAATTCGTGTTGAGTTAGTGTGAAAAGTGCAGTATATGTTCATTTTGTGCTTTTCTCGCTCAAATAGCGTTATTTTGACCTGAAAATGACGGAGTATGAGTATGTTAGATTCATTTGTATTTTTTTGTCAAACTGTCATAGAGTGACATTTCCACTTTAGAAACATCAATTCTTGCATGTTTTTGAAGGCCAGGATGGTTTCTTTTGAATTCGTGTTGAGTTAGTGTGAAAAGTGCAGTATATGTTCATTTTGTGCTTTTCTCGCTCAAATAGCGTTATTTTGACCTGAAAATGACGGAGTATGAGTATGTTAGATTCATTTGTATTTTTTTGTCAAACTGTCATAGAGTGACATTTCCACTTTAGAAACATCAATTCTTGCATGTTTTTGAAGGCCAGGATGGTTTCTTTTGAATTCGTGTTGAGTTAGTGTGAAAAGTGCAGTATATGTTCATTTTGTGCTTTTCTCGCTCAAATAGCGTTATTTTGACCTGAAAATGACGGAATATGAGTATGTTAGATTCATTTGTATTTTTTTGTCAAACTGTCATAGAGTGACATTTCCACTTTAGAAACATCAATTCTTGCATGTTTTTGAAGGCCAGGATGGTTTCTTTTGAATTCGTGTTGAGTTAGTGTGAAAAGTGCAGTATATGTTCATTTTGTGCTTTTCTCGCTCAAATAGCGTTATTTTGACCTGAAAATGACGGAGTATGAGTATGTTAGATTCATTTGTATTTATTTGTCAAACTGTCATAGAGTGACATTTCCACTTTAGAAACATCAATTCTTGCATGTTTTTGAAGGCCAGGATGGTTTCTTTTGAATTCGTGTTGAGTTAGTGTGAAAAGTGCAGTATATGTTCATTTTGTGCTTTTCTCGCTCAAATAGCGTTATTTTGACCTGAAAATGACGGAATATGAGTATGTTAGATTCATTTGTATTTTTTTGTCAAACTGTCATAGAGTGACATTTCCACTTTAGAAACATCAATTCTTGCATGTTTTTGAAGGCCAGGATGGTTTCTTTTGAATTCGTGTTGAGTTAGTGTGAAAAGTGCAGTATATGTTCATTTTGTGCTTTTCTCGCTCAAATAGCGTTATTTTGACCTGAAAATGACGGAATATGAGTATGTTAGATTCATTTGTATTTTTTTGTCAAACTGTCATAGAGTGACATTTCCACTTTAGAAACATCAATTCTTGCATGTTTTTGAAGGCCAGGATGGTTTCTTTTGAATTCGTGTTGAGTTAGTGTGAAAAGTGCAGTATATGTTCATTTTGTGCTTTTCTCGCTCAAATAGCGTTATTTTGACCTGAAAATGACGGAGTATGAGTATGTTAGATTCATTTGTATTTATTTGTCAAACTGTCATAGAGTGACATTTCCACTTTAGAAACATCAATTCTTGCATGTTTTTGAAGGCCAGGATGGTTTCTTTTGAATTCGTGTTGAGTTAGTGTGAAAAGTGCAGTATATGTTCATTTTGTGCTTTTCTCGCTCAAATAGCGTTATTTTGACCTGAAAATGACGGAATATGAGTATGTTAGATTCATTTGTATTTTTTTGTCAAACTGTCATAGAGTGACATTTCCACTTTAGAAACATCAATTCTTGCATGTTTTTGAAGGCCAGGATGGTTTCTTTTGAATTCGTGTTGAGTTAGTGTGAAAAGTGCAGTATATGTTCATTTTGTGCTTTTCTCGCTCAAATAGCGTTATTTTGACCTGAAAATGACGGAGTATGAGTATGTTAGATTCATTTGTATTTATTTGTCAAACTGTCATAGAGTGACATTTCCACTTTAGAAACATCAATTCTTGCATGTTTTTGAAGGCCAGGATGGTTTCTTTTGAATTCGTGTTGAGTTAGTGTGAAAAGTGCAGTATATGTTCATTTTGTGCTTTTCTCGCTCAAATAGCGTTATTTTGACCTGAAAATGACGGAATATGAGTATGTTAGATTCATTTGTATTTTTTTGTCAAACTGTCATAGAGTGACATTTCCACTTTAGAAACATCAATTCTTGCATGTTTTTGAAGGCCAGGATGGTTTCTTTTGAATTCGTGTTGAGTTAGTGTGAAAAGTGCAGTATATGTTCATTTTGTGCTTTTCTCGCTCAAATAGCGTTATTTTGACCTGAAAATGACGGAATATGAGTATGTTAGATTCATTTGTATTTTTTTGTCAAACTGTCATAGAGTGACATTTCCACTTTAGAAACATCAATTCTTGCATGTTTTTGAAGGCCAGGATGGTTTCTTTTGAATTCGTGTTGAGTTAGTGTGAAAAGTGCAGTATATGTTCATTTTGTGCTTTTCTCGCTCAAATAGCGTTATTTTGACCTGAAAATGACGGAGTATGAGTATGTTAGATTCATTTGTATTTATTTGTCAAACTGTCATAGAGTGACATTTCCACTTTAGAAACATCAATTCTTGCATGTTTTTGAAGGCCAGGATGGTTTCTTTTGAATTCGTGTTGAGTTAGTGTGAAAAGTGCAGTATATGTTCATTTTGTGCTTTTCTCGCTCAAATAGCGTTATTTTGACCTGAAAATGACGGAATATGAGTATGTTAGATTCATTTGTATTTTTTTGTCAAACTGTCATAGAGTGACATTTCCACTTTAGAAACATCAATTCTTGCATGTTTTTGAAGGCCAGGATGGTTTCTTTTGAATTCGTGTTGAGTTAGTGTGAAAAGTGCAGTATATGTTCATTTTGTGCTTTTCTCGCTCAAATAGCGTTATTTTGACCTGAAAATGACGGAGTATGAGTATGTTAGATTCATTTGTATTTATTTGTCAAACTGTCATAGAGTGACATTTCCACTTTAGAAACATCAATTCTTGCATGTTTTTGAAGGCCAGGATGGTTTCTTTTGAATTCGTGTTGAGTTAGTGTGAAAAGTGCAGTATATGTTCATTTTGTGCTTTTCTCGCTCAAATAGCGTTATTTTGACCTGAAAATGACGGAGTATGAGTATGTTAGATTCATTTGTATTTATTTGTCAAACTGTCATAGAGTGACATTTCCACTTTAGAAACATCAATTCTTGCATGTTTTTGAAGGCCAGGATGGTTTCTTTTGAATTCGTGTTGAGTTAGTGTGAAAAGTGCAGTATATGTTCATTTTGTGCTTTTCTCGCTCAAATAGCGTTATTTTGACCTGAAAATGACGGAATATGAGTATGTTAGATTCATTTGTATTTTTTTGTCAAACTGTCATAGAGTGACATTTCCACTTTAGAAACATCAATTCTTGCATGTTTTTGAAGGCCAGGATGGTTTCTTTTGAATTCGTGTTGAGTTAGTGTGAAAAGTGCAGTATATGTTCATTTTGTGCTTTTCTCGCTCAAATAGCGTTATTTTGACCTGAAAATGACGGAGTATGAGTATGTTAGATTCATTTGTATTTATTTGTCAAACTGTCATAGAGTGACATTTCCACTTTAGAAACATCAATTCTTGCATGTTTTTGAAGGCCAGGATGGTTTCTTTTGAATTCGTGTTGAGTTAGTGTGAAAAGTGCAGTATATGTTCATTTTGTGCTTTTCTCGCTCAAATAGCGTTATTTTGACCTGAAAATGACGGAATATGAGTATGTTAGATTCATTTGTATTTTTTTGTCAAACTGTCATAGAGTGACATTTCCACTTTAGAAACATCAATTCTTGCATGTTTTTGAAGGCCAGGATGGTTTCTTTTGAATTCGTGTTGAGTTAGTGTGAAAAGTGCAGTATATGTTCATTTTGTGCTTTTCTCGCTCAAATAGCGTTATTTTGACCTGAAAATGACGGAATATGAGTATGTTAGATTCATTTGTATTTTTTTGTCAAACTGTCATAGAGTGACATTTCCACTTTAGAAACATCAATTCTTGCATGTTTTTGAAGGCCAGGATGGTTTCTTTTGAATTCGTGTTGAGTTAGTGTGAAAAGTGCAGTATATGTTCATTTTGTGCTTTTCTCGCTCAAATAGCGTTATTTTGACCTGAAAATGACGGAATATGAGTATGTTAGATTCATTTGTATTTTTTTGTCAAACTGTCATAGAGTGACATTTCCACTTTAGAAACATCAATTCTTGCATGTTTTTGAAGGCCAGGATGGTTTCTTTTGAATTCGTGTTGAGTTAGTGTGAAAAGTGCAGTATATGTTCATTTTGTGCTTTTCTCGCTCAAATAGCGTTATTTTGACCTGAAAATGACGGAATATGAGTATGTTAGATTCATTTGTATTTTTTTGTCAAACTGTCATAGAGTGACATTTCCACTTTAGAAACATCAATTCTTGCATGTTTTTGAAGGCCAGGATGGTTTCTTTTGAATTCGTGTTGAGTTAGTGTGAAAAGTGCAGTATATGTTCATTTTGTGCTTTTCTCGCTCAAATAGCGTTATTTTGACCTGAAAATGACGGAGTATGAGTATGTTAGATTCATTTGTATTTTTTTGTCAAACTGTCATAGAGTGACATTTCCACTTTAGAAACATCAATTCTTGCATGTTTTTGAAGGCCAGGATGGTTTCTTTTGAATTCGTGTTGAGTTAGTGTGAAAAGTGCAGTATATGTTCATTTTGTGCTTTTCTCGCTCAAATAGCGTTATTTTGACCTGAAAATGACGGAATATGAGTATGTTAGATTCATTTGTATTTTTTTGTCAAACTGTCATAGAGTGACATTTCCACTTTAGAAACATCAATTCTTGCATGTTTTTGAAGGCCAGGATGGTTTCTTTTGAATTCGTGTTGAGTTAGTGTGAAAAGTGCAGTATATGTTCATTTTGTGCTTTTCTCGCTCAAATAGCGTTATTTTGACCTGAAAATGACGGAGTATGAGTATGTTAGATTCATTTGTATTTATTTGTCAAACTGTCATAGAGTGACATTTCCACTTTAGAAACATCAATTCTTGCATGTTTTTGAAGGCCAGGATGGTTTCTTTTGAATTCGTGTTGAGTTAGTGTGAAAAGTGCAGTATATGTTCATTTTGTGCTTTTCTCGCTCAAATAGCGTTATTTTGACCTGAAAATGACGGAATATGAGTATGTTAGATTCATTTGTATTTTTTTGTCAAACTGTCATAGAGTGACATTTCCACTTTAGAAACATCAATTCTTGCATGTTTTTGAAGGCCAGGATGGTTTCTTTTGAATTCGTGTTGAGTTAGTGTGAAAAGTGCAGTATATGTTCATTTTGTGCTTTTCTCGCTCAAATAGCGTTATTTTGACCTGAAAATGACGGAATATGAGTATGTTAGATTCATTTGTATTTTTTTGTCAAACTGTCATAGAGTGACATTTCCACTTTAGAAACATCAATTCTTGCATGTTTTTGAAGGCCAGGATGGTTTCTTTTGAATTCGTGTTGAGTTAGTGTGAAAAGTGCAGTATATGTTCATTTTGTGCTTTTCTCGCTCAAATAGCGTTATTTTGACCTGAAAATGACGGAGTATGAGTATGTTAGATTCATTTGTATTTATTTGTCAAACTGTCATAGAGTGACATTTCCACTTTAGAAACATCAATTCTTGCATGTTTTTGAAGGCCAGGATGGTTTCTTTTGAATTCGTGTTGAGTTAGTGTGAAAAGTGCAGTATATGTTCATTTTGTGCTTTTCTCGCTCAAATAGCGTTATTTTGACCTGAAAATGACGGAATATGAGTATGTTAGATTCATTTGTATTTTTTTGTCAAACTGTCATAGAGTGACATTTCCACTTTAGAAACATCAATTCTTGCATGTTTTTGAAGGCCAGGATGGTTTCTTTTGAATTCGTGTTGAGTTAGTGTGAAAAGTGCAGTATATGTTCATTTTGTGCTTTTCTCGCTCAAATAGCGTTATTTTGACCTGAAAATGACGGAGTATGAGTATGTTAGATTCATTTGTATTTATTTGTCAAACTGTCATAGAGTGACATTTCCACTTTAGAAACATCAATTCTTGCATGTTTTTGAAGGCCAGGATGGTTTCTTTTGAATTCGTGTTGAGTTAGTGTGAAAAGTGCAGTATATGTTCATTTTGTGCTTTTCTCGCTCAAATAGCGTTATTTTGACCTGAAAATGACGGAATATGAGTATGTTAGATTCATTTGTATTTTTTTGTCAAACTGTCATAGAGTGACATTTCCACTTTAGAAACATCAATTCTTGCATGTTTTTGAAGGCCAGGATGGTTTCTTTTGAATTCGTGTTGAGTTAGTGTGAAAAGTGCAGTATATGTTCATTTTGTGCTTTTCTCGCTCAAATAGCGTTATTTTGACCTGAAAATGACGGAATATGAGTATGTTAGATTCATTTGTATTTTTTTGTCAAACTGTCATAGAGTGACATTTCCACTTTAGAAACATCAATTCTTGCATGTTTTTGAAGGCCAGGATGGTTTCTTTTGAATTCGTGTTGAGTTAGTGTGAAAAGTGCAGTATATGTTCATTTTGTGCTTTTCTCGCTCAAATAGCGTTATTTTGACCTGAAAATGACGGAGTATGAGTATGTTAGATTCATTTGTATTTATTTGTCAAACTGTCATAGAGTGACATTTCCACTTTAGAAACATCAATTCTTGCATGTTTTTGAAGGCCAGGATGGTTTCTTTTGAATTCGTGTTGAGTTAGTGTGAAAAGTGCAGTATATGTTCATTTTGTGCTTTTCTCGCTCAAATAGCGTTATTTTGACCTGAAAATGACGGAATATGAGTATGTTAGATTCATTTGTATTTTTTTGTCAAACTGTCATAGAGTGACATTTCCACTTTAGAAACATCAATTCTTGCATGTTTTTGAAGGCCAGGATGGTTTCTTTTGAATTCGTGTTGAGTTAGTGTGAAAAGTGCAGTATATGTTCATTTTGTGCTTTTCTCGCTCAAATAGCGTTATTTTGACCTGAAAATGACGGAGTATGAGTATGTTAGATTCATTTGTATTTATTTGTCAAACTGTCATAGAGTGACATTTCCACTTTAGAAACATCAATTCTTGCATGTTTTTGAAGGCCAGGATGGTTTCTTTTGAATTCGTGTTGAGTTAGTGTGAAAAGTGCAGTATATGTTCATTTTGTGCTTTTCTCGCTCAAATAGCGTTATTTTGACCTGAAAATGACGGAATATGAGTATGTTAGATTCATTTGTATTTTTTTGTCAAACTGTCATAGAGTGACATTTCCACTTTAGAAACATCAATTCTTGCATGTTTTTGAAGGCCAGGATGGTTTCTTTTGAATTCGTGTTGAGTTAGTGTGAAAAGTGCAGTATATGTTCATTTTGTGCTTTTCTCGCTCAAATAGCGTTATTTTGACCTGAAAATGACGGAATATGAGTATGTTAGATTCATTTGTATTTTTTTGTCAAACTGTCATAGAGTGACATTTCCACTTTAGAAACATCAATTCTTGCATGTTTTTGAAGGCCAGGATGGTTTCTTTTGAATTCGTGTTGAGTTAGTGTGAAAAGTGCAGTATATGTTCATTTTGTGCTTTTCTCGCTCAAATAGCGTTATTTTGACCTGAAAATGACGGAGTATGAGTATGTTAGATTCATTTGTATTTATTTGTCAAACTGTCATAGAGTGACATTTCCACTTTAGAAACATCAATTCTTGCATGTTTTTGAAGGCCAGGATGGTTTCTTTTGAATTCGTGTTGAGTTAGTGTGAAAAGTGCAGTATATGTTCATTTTGTGCTTTTCTCGCTCAAATAGCGTTATTTTGACCTGAAAATGACGGAATATGAGTATGTTAGATTCATTTGTATTTTTTTGTCAAACTGTCATAGAGTGACATTTCCACTTTAGAAACATCAATTCTTGCATGTTTTTGAAGGCCAGGATGGTTTCTTTTGAATTCGTGTTGAGTTAGTGTGAAAAGTGCAGTATATGTTCATTTTGTGCTTTTCTCGCTCAAATAGCGTTATTTTGACCTGAAAATGACGGAATATGAGTATGTTAGATTCATTTGTATTTTTTTGTCAAACTGTCATAGAGTGACATTTCCACTTTAGAAACATCAATTCTTGCATGTTTTTGAAGGCCAGGATGGTTTCTTTTGAATTCGTGTTGAGTTAGTGTGAAAAGTGCAGTATATGTTCATTTTGTGCTTTTCTCGCTCAAATAGCGTTATTTTGACCTGAAAATGACGGAGTATGAGTATGTTAGATTCATTTGTATTTATTTGTCAAACTGTCATAGAGTGACATTTCCACTTTAGAAACATCAATTCTTGCATGTTTTTGAAGGCCAGGATGGTTTCTTTTGAATTCGTGTTGAGTTAGTGTGAAAAGTGCAGTATATGTTCATTTTGTGCTTTTCTCGCTCAAATAGCGTTATTTTGACCTGAAAATGACGGAATATGAGTATGTTAGATTCATTTGTATTTTTTTGTCAAACTGTCATAGAGTGACATTTCCACTTTAGAAACATCAATTCTTGCATGTTTTTGAAGGCCAGGATGGTTTCTTTTGAATTCGTGTTGAGTTAGTGTGAAAAGTGCAGTATATGTTCATTTTGTGCTTTTCTCGCTCAAATAGCGTTATTTTGACCTGAAAATGACGGAATATGAGTATGTTAGATTCATTTGTATTTTTTTGTCAAACTGTCATAGAGTGACATTTCCACTTTAGAAACATCAATTCTTGCATGTTTTTGAAGGCCAGGATGGTTTCTTTTGAATTCGTGTTGAGTTAGTGTGAAAAGTGCAGTATATGTTCATTTTGTGCTTTTCTCGCTCAAATAGCGTTATTTTGACCTGAAAATGACGGAGTATGAGTATGTTAGATTCATTTGTATTTATTTGTCAAACTGTCATAGAGTGACATTTCCACTTTAGAAACATCAATTCTTGCATGTTTTTGAAGGCCAGGATGGTTTCTTTTGAATTCGTGTTGAGTTAGTGTGAAAAGTGCAGTATATGTTCATTTTGTGCTTTTTCTCGCTCAAATAGCGTTATTTTGACCTGAAAAATGACGGAATATGAGTATGTTAGATTCATTTGTATTTTTTTGTCAAACTGTCATAGAGTGACATTTCCACTTTAGAAACATCAATTCTTGCATGTTTTTGAAGGCCAGGATGGTTTCTTTTGAATTCGTGTTGAGTTAGTGTGAAAAGTGCAGTATATGTTCATTTTGTGCTTTTCTCGCTCAAATAGCGTTATTTTGACCTGAAAATGACGGAAGTATGAGTATGTTAGATTCATTTGTATTTTTTTGTCAAACTGTCATAGAGTGACATTTCCACTTTAGAAACATCAATTCTTGCATGTTTTTGAAGGCCAGGATGGTTTCTTTTGAATTCGTGTTGAGTTAGTGTGAAAAGTGCAGTATATGTTCATTTTGTGCTTTTCTCGCTCAAATAGCGTTATTTTGACCTGAAAATGACGGAGTATGAGTATGTTAGATTCATTTGTATTTATTTGTCAAACTGTCATAGAGTGACATTTCCACTTTAGAAACATCAATTCTTGCATGTTTTTTGAAGGCCAGGATGGTTTCTTTTGAATTCGTGTTGAGTTAGTGTGAAAAGTGCAGTATATGTTCATTTTGTGCTTTTCTCGCTCAAATAGCGTTATTTTGACCTGAAAATGACGGAATATGAGTATGTTAGATTCATTTGTATTTTTTTGTCAAACTGTCATAGAGTGACATTTCCACTTTAGAAACATCAATTCTTGCATGTTTTTGAAGGCCAGGATGGTTTCTTTTGAATTCGTGTTGAGTTAGTGTGAAAAGTGCAGTATATGTTCATTTTGTGCTTTTCTCGCTCAAATAGCGTTATTTTGACCTGAAAATGACGGAGTATGAGTATGTTAGATTCATTTGTATTTATTTGTCAAACTGTCATAGAGTGACATTTCCACTTTAGAAACATCAATTCTTGCATGTTTTTGAAGGCCAGGATGGTTTCTTTTGAATTCGTGTTGAGTTAGTGTGAAAAGTGCAGTATATGTTCATTTTGTGCTTTTCTCGCTCAAATAGCGTTATTTTGACCTGAAAATGACGGAGTATGAGTATGTTAGATTCATTTGTATTTATTTGTCAAACTGTCATAGAGTGACATTTCCACTTTAGAAACATCAATTCTTGCATGTTTTTGAAGGCCAGGATGGTTTCTTTTGAATTCGTGTTGAGTTAGTGTGAAAAGTGCAGTATATGTTCATTTTGTGCTTTTCTCGCTCAAATAGCGTTATTTTGACCTGAAAATGACGGAATATGAGTATGTTAGATTCATTTGTATTTTTTTGTCAAACTGTCCATAGAGTGACATTTCCACTTTAGAAACATCAATTCTTGCATGTTTTTGAAGGCCAGGATGGTTTCTTTTGAATTCGTGTTGAGTTAGTGTGAAAAGTGCAGTATATGTTCATTTTGTGCTTTTCTCGCTCAAATAGCGTTATTTTGACCTGAAAATGACGGAGTATGAGTATGTTAGATTCATTTGTATTTATTTGTCAAACTGTCATAGAGTGACATTTCCACTTTAGAAACATCAATTCTTGCATGTTTTTGAAGGCCAGGATGGTTTCTTTTGAATTCGTGTTGAGTTAGTGTGAAAAGTGCAGTATATGTTCATTTTGTGCTTTTCTCGCTCAAATAGCGTTATTTTGACCTGAAAATGACGGAATATGAGTATGTTAGATTCATTTGTATTTTTTTGTCAAACTGTCATAGAGTGACATTTCCACTTTAGAAAACATCAATTCTTGCATGTTTTTGAAGGCCAGGATGGTTTCTTTTGAATTCGTGTTGAGTTAGTGTGAAAAGTGCAGTATATGTTCATTTTGTGCTTTTCTCGCTCAAATAGCGTTATTTTGACCTGAAAATGACGGAGTATGAGTATGTTAGATTCATTTGTATTTATTTGTCAAACTGTCATAGAGTGACATTTCCACTTTAGAAACATCAATTCTTGCATGTTTTTGAAGGCCAGGATGGTTTCTTTTGAATTCGTGTTGAGTTAGTGTGAAAAGTGCAGTATATGTTCATTTTGTGCTTTTCTCGCTCAAATAGCGTTATTTTGACCTGAAAAATGACGGAGTATGAGTATGTTAGATTCATTTTGTATTTATTTGTCAAACTGTCATAGAGTGACATTTCCACTTTAGAAACATCAATTCTTGCATGTTTTTGAAGGCCAGGATGGTTTTCTTTTGAATTCGTGTTGAGTTAGTGTGAAAAGTGCAGTATATGTTCATTTTGTGCTTTTCTCGCTCAAATAGCGTTATTTTGACCTGAAAATGACGGAATATGAGTATGTTAGATTCATTTGTATTTTTTTTGTCAAAACTGTCATAGAGTGACATTTCCACTTTAGAAACATCAATTCTTGCATGTTTTTGAAGGCCAGGATGGTTTCTTTTGAATTCGTGTTGAGTTAGTGTGAAAAAGTGCAGTATATGTTCATTTTGTGCTTTTCTCGCTCAAATAGCGTTATTTTGACCTGAAAATGACGGAATATGGTTAGATTCATTTGTATTTTTTTGTCAAACTGTCATAGAGTGACATTTCCACTTTAGAAACATCAATTCTTGCATGTTTTTGAAGGCCAGGATGGTTTCTTTTGAATTCGTGTTGAGTTAGTGTGAAAAGTGCAGTATATGTTCATTTTGTGCTTTTCTCGCTCAAATAGCGTTATTTTGACCTGAAAATGACGGAGTATGAGTATGTTAGATTCATTTGTATTTATTTGTCAAACTGTCATAGAGTGACATTTCCACTTTAGAAACATCAATTCTTGCATGTTTTTGAAGGCCAGGATGGTTTCTTTTGAATTCGTGTTGAGTTAGTGTGAAAAGTGCAGTATATGTTCATTTTGTGCTTTTCTCGCTCAAATAGCGTTATTTTGACCTGAAAATGACGGAATATGAGTATGTTAGATTCATTTGTATTTTTTTGTCAAACTGTCATAGAGTGACATTTCCACTTTAGAAACATCAATTCTTGCATGTTTTTGAAGGCCAGGATGGTTTCTTTTGAATTCGTGTTGAGTTAGTGTGAAAAGTGCAGTATATGTTCATTTTGTGCTTTTCTCGCTCAAATAGCGTTATTTTGACCTGAAAATGACGGAGTATGAGTATGTTAGATTCATTTGTATTTATTTGTCAAACTGTCATAGAGTGACATTTCCACTTTAGAAACATCAATTCTTGCATGTTTTTGAAGGCCAGGATGGTTTCTTTTGAATTCGTGTTGAGTTAGTGTGAAAAGTGCAGTATATGTTCATTTTGTGCTTTTCTCGCTCAAATAGCGTTATTTTGACCTGAAAATGACGGAGTATGAGTATGTTAGATTCATTTGTATTTATTTGTCAAACTGTCATAGAGTGACATTTCCACTTTAGAAACATCAATTCTTGCATGTTTTTGAAGGCCAGGATGGTTTCTTTTGAATTCGTGTTGAGTTAGTGTGAAAAGTGCAGTATATGTTCATTTTGTGCTTTTCTCGCTCAAATAGCGTTATTTTGACCTGAAAATGACGGAATATGAGTATGTTAGATTCATTTGTATTTTTTTGTCAAACTGTCATAGAGTGACATTTCCACTTTAGAAACATCAATTCTTGCATGTTTTTGAAGGCCAGGATGGTTTCTTTTGAATTCGTGTTGAGTTAGTGTGAAAAGTGCAGTATATGTTCATTTTGTGCTTTTCTCGCTCAAATAGCGTTATTTTGACCTGAAAATGACGGAGTATGAGTATGTTAGATTCATTTGTATTTATTTGTCAAACTGTCATAGAGTGACATTTCCACTTTAGAAACATCAATTCTTGCATGTTTTTGAAGGCCAGGATGGTTTCTTTTGAATTCGTGTTGAGTTAGTGTGAAAAGTGCAGTATATGTTCATTTTGTGCTTTTCTCGCTCAAATAGCGTTATTTTGACCTGAAAATGACGGAGTATGAGTATGTTAGATTCATTTGTATTTATTTGTCAAACTGTCATAGAGTGACATTTCCACTTTAGAAACATCAATTCTTGCATGTTTTTGAAGGCCAGGATGGTTTCTTTTGAATTCGTGTTGAGTTAGTGTGAAAAGTGCAGTATATGTTCATTTTGTGCTTTTCTCGCTCAAATAGCGTTATTTTGACCTGAAAATGACGGAATATGAGTATGTTAGATTCATTTGTATTTTTTTGTCAAACTGTCATAGAGTGACATTTCCACTTTAGAAACATCAATTCTTGCATGTTTTTGAAGGCCAGGATGGTTTCTTTTGAATTCGTGTTGAGTTAGTGTG
>NW_027482072.1:32500-34087 GCF_051107435.1 Chaetodon auriga | reverse complement strand
CCTGCCTGTGGCTGCTAGAAGAAGACGAGGGGCTCAGGGCTGGAGCCAGCACCCAGCACGAGTAGCAGGCTGGGGGGCCTGGAAAGGCCAGAAGCCTCCCTGTGGCTGCTAGAAGAAGACGAGGGGGTCAGGGCTGGAGCCAGCACCCAGCACGAGAAGCAGGCTGGGGGGCCTGGAAAGGCCAGAAGCCTCCCTGTGGCTGCTAGAAGAAGAGGAGGGGGTCAGGGCTGGAGCCAGCACCCAGCACGAGTAGCAGGCTGGGGGGCCTGGAAAGGCCAGAAGCCTCCCTGTGGCTGCTAGAAGAAGACGAGGGGGTCAGGGCTGGAGCCAGCACCCAGCACGAGTAGCAGGCTGGGGGGCCTGGAAAGGCCAGAAGACTCCCTGTGGCTGCTAGAAGAAGAGGAGGGGGTCAGGGATGGAGCCAGCACCCAGCACGAGTAGCAGGCTGGGGGGCCTGGAAAGGCCAGACGCCTGCCTGTGGTTGCTAGAAGAAGAGGAGGGGGTCAGGGCTGGAGCCAGCACCCAGCACGAGTAGCAGGCTGGGGGGCCTGGAAAGGCCAGACGCCTGCCTGTGGCTGCTAGAAGAAGAGGAGGGGGTCAGGGCTGGAGCCGGCACCCAGCCTGCTCCTCGTGCTGGGGGCCTGGAAAGGCTGGAAGCCTCCCCGTGGCTGTGAGAAGAGGAGGGGGTCAGGGCTGGAGCCGGCACCCAGCCTGCTCCTCGTGCTGGGGGCCTGGAAAGGCTGGAAGCCTCCCCATGGCTGTGAGAAGATGAGGGGGTCAGGGCTGGAGCCGGCACCCAGCCTGCTCCTCGTGCTGGGGGCCTGGAAAGGCTGGAAGCCTCCCCATGGCTGTGAGAAGATGAGGGGGTCAGGCCTGGAGCCAGCCCCCAGCACGAGTAGCAGGCTGGTGGGCCTGGAAAGGCCAGACGCCTGCCTGTGGCTGCTAGAATAAGAGGAGGGGGTCAGGGCTGGAGCCAGCAACCAGCACGAGTAGCAGGCTGGGGGGCCTGGAAAGGCCAGACGCCTGCCTGTGGCTGCTAGAAGAAGAGGAGGGGGTCAGGGCTGGAGCCAGCACCCAGCACGAGTAGCAGGCTGGGGGGCCTGGAAAGGCCAGACGCCTGCCTGTGGCTGCTAGAAGAAGAGGAGGGGGTCAGGGCTGGAGCCGGCACCCAGCCTGCTCCTCGTGCTGGGGGCCTGGAAAGGCTGGAAGCCTCCCCGTGGCTGTGAGAAGATGAGGGGGTCAGGCCTGGAGCCAGCCCCCAGCACGAGTAGCAGGCTGGGGGGCCTGGAAAGGCCAGACGCCTGCCTGTGGCTGCTAGAAGAAGAGGAGGGGGTCAGGGCTGGAGCCAGCGCCCAGCACGAGTAGCAGGCTGGGGGGCCTGGAAAGGCCAGACGCCTCCCTGTGGCTGCTATAAGACGACGAGGGGGTCAGGGCTGGAGCCAGCACCCAGTACGAGTAGCAGGCTAGGGGGGCCTGGAAAGGCCAGACGCCTGCCTGTGGCTGCTAGAAGAAGAGGAGGGGGTCAGGGCTGGAGCCAGCACCCAGCACGAGTAGCAGGCTGGGGGGCCTGGAACGGCCAGACGCCTC
>NW_027482072.1:17500-20000 GCF_051107435.1 Chaetodon auriga | reverse complement strand
TCAGGGCTGGAGCCGGCACCCAGCCTGCTCCTCGTGCTGGGGGCCTGGAAAGGCTGGAAGCCTCCCCGTGGCTGTGAGAAGAGGAGGGGGTCAGGGCTGGAGCCGGCACCCAGCCTGCTCCTCGTGCTGGGGGCCTGGAAAGGCTGGAAGCCTCCCCATGGCTGTGAGAAGATGAGGGGGTCAGGGCTGGAGCCGGCACCCAGCCTGCTCCTCGTGCTGGGGGCCTGGAAAGGCTGGAAGCCTCCCCATGGCTGTGAGAAGATGAGGGGGTCAGGCCTGGAGCCAGCCCCCAGCACGAGTAGCAGGCTGGTGGGCCTGGAAAGGCCAGACGCCTGCCTGTGGCTGCTAGAATAAGAGGAGGGGGTCAGGGCTGGAGCCAGCAACCAGCACGAGTAGCAGGCTGGGGGGCCTGGAAAGGCCAGACGCCTGCCTGTGGCTGCTAGAAGAAGAGGAGGGGGTCAGGGCTGGAGCCAGCACCCAGCACGAGTAGCAGGCTGGGGGGCCTGGAAAGGCCAGACGCCTGCCTGTGGCTGCTAGAAGAAGAGGAGGGGGTCAGGGCTGGAGCCGGCACCCAGCCTGCTCCTCGTGCTGGGGGCCTGGAAAGGCTGGAAGCCTCCCCGTGGCTGTGAGAAGATGAGGGGGTCAGGCCTGGAGCCAGCCCCCAGCACGAGTAGCAGGCTGGGGGGCCTGGAAAGGCCAGACGCCTGCCTGTGGCTGCTAGAAGAAGAGGAGGGGGTCAGGGCTGGAGCCAGCGCCCAGCACGAGTAGCAGGCTGGGGGGCCTGGAAAGGCCAGACGCCTCCCTGTGGCTGCTATAAGACGACGAGGGGGTCAGGGCTGGAGCCAGCACCCAGTACGAGTAGCAGGCTAGGGGGGCCTGGAAAGGCCAGACGCCTGCCTGTGGCTGCTAGAAGAAGAGGAGGGGGTCAGGGCTGGAGCCAGCACCCAGCACGAGTAGCAGGCTGGGGGGCCTGGAACGGCCAGACGCCTCCCTGTGGCTGCTAGAAGAAGAGGAGGGGGTCAGGGCTGAAGCCGGCACCCAGCCTGCTCCTCGTGCTGGGGGCCTGGAAAGGCTGGAAGCCTCCCCGTGGCTGTGAGAAGGTGAGGGGGTCAGGCCTGGAGCCAGCCACTAGCACGAGTAGCAGGCTGGGGGGCCTGGAAAGGCCAGACGCCTCCCTGTGGCTGCTAGAAGAAGAGGAGAGGGTCAGGGCTGGAGCCGGCACCCAGCCTGCTCCTCGTGCTGGGGGCCTGGAAAGGCTGGAAGCCTCCCCGTGGCTGTGAGAAGATGAGGGGGTCAGGCCTGGAGCCAGCCCCCAGCACGAGTAGCAGGCTGGGGGGCCTGGAAAGGCCAGACGCCTCCCTGTGGCTGCTAGAAGACGACGAGGGGTTCAGGCTTGGAGCCAGCACCCAGCCCTGCTCCTCATGCTGGGGGCCTGGAAAAGGCTGGAAGCCTCCCCACGGCTGTGAGCAGATGAGGGGGGGTCAGGCCTGGTAAGGATGGAAGCCTCCCTGTGGCTGTGAAAAGACGAGGGGGTCAGGCAGGTGAGCTATGTCTATGAGAGAGAGGGAGAGAAAGAGAGAGAGAGAGAGAGAGAGAGAGAGAGAGAGAGAGAGAGAGAGGAGTACCAGGGGCACGGGGATGAGAGCAGAGTACCAGGGGCACGGGGATGAGAGCAGAGTACCAGGGGCACGGGGATGAGAGCAGAGTACCAAGGGCACGGGGATGAGAGCAGAGTACCAGGGGCACGGGGATGAGAGCAGAGTACCAGGGGCACGGGGATGAGAGCAGAGTACCAGGGGCACGGGGATGAGAGCAGAGTACCAGGGGCACGGGGATGAGAGCAGAGTACCAAGGGCACGGGGATGAGAGCAGAGTACCAGGGGCACGGGGATGAGAGCAGAGTACCAGGGGCACGGGGATGAGAGCAGAGTACCAGGGGCACGGGGATGAGAGCAGAGTACCAGGGGCACGGGGATGAGAGCAGAGTACCAAGGGCACGGGGATGAGAGCAGAGTACCAGGGGCATAAAACCAAAACGACAAGAAGAAGAAGTGGGGGGAGAAAAATATGACAAAGTCAATCTCGGAGAGAAGGCGAAAAGCAGGCCAAAGCGGTTGAAATCCAACCGCTTTGTCATTTTCAGAGAGAAGGCGAAAAGCGCAGGCCAAAGCCAAGCGCGTCTTGCGTATTTTCTACATTTCTTTCATTTTCTACATTTTTCGCCACGTCCCCGATGACAAAACGTCAAAAAAGATAAAGTACAGAAGGAGCGGGGAAGGAAAAACGACAAAAGTCGTTTTCGGAGAGAAGGCCCCAAAGCGGTTGAAATCCAACCGCTTTGGGTACCCCCTTCTCTCCGAAAGGCGCGCGCTTTTACCCGCCTTCCCAAGCGAGTCTGCGCACGATTTCAGAAACCAGCTTTTCGGAAACAGGGGCCTCCAGAGGAGAGGCCCGAGGCGCCCGGCCGTCGATGCCCGCCCCTCAGGCTCGGTGCGTGGGG
>NW_027482072.1:5000-7500 GCF_051107435.1 Chaetodon auriga | reverse complement strand
ATGCACAGTATAGTATGTGGAATATATACAAAGGTTGAGAATTTTTAAACAAAAATAAAAGAAAGTAATTGTGAGAAATAAAGAAAAGTAAAAGAGGTTGCTGTATGCCTGGAAAAGGCCGGAAGCCTCCCCACGGCTGTGAGAAGGCCAGGGGGTCAGGCCTGGAGCCAGCCCCCAGCAGGAGTAGCAGGCTGGGGGTCCTGGAAAGGCTGGAAACCTCCCCGTGGCTGCGAGAAGACGAGGGGGTCAGGCCTGGAGCCAGCACCCAGCCTGCTCCTCATGCTGGGGGCCTGGAAAAGGCCGGAAGCCTCCCCACGGCTGTGAGAAGGCCAGGGGGTCAGGCCTGGAGCCAGCCCCCAGTACGAGTAGCAGGCTGGGGGGCCTGGAAAGGCCAGACGCCTGCCTGTGGCTGCTAGAAGAAGACGAGGGGCTCAGGGCTGGAGCCAGCACCCAGCACGAGTAGCAGGCTGGGGGGCCTGGAAAGGCCAGAAGCCTCCCTGTGGCTGCTAGAAGAAGACGAGGGGGTCAGGGCTGGAGCCAGCACCCAGCACGAGAAGCAGGCTGGGGGGCCTGGAAAGGCCAGAAGCCTCCCTGTGGCTGCTAGAAGAAGAGGAGGGGGTCAGGGCTGGAGCCAGCACCCAGCACGAGTAGCAGGCTGGGGGGCCTGGAAAGGCCAGAAGCCTCCCTGTGGCTGCTAGAAGAAGACGAGGGGGTCAGGGCTGGAGCCAGCACCCAGCACGAGTAGCAGGCTGGGGGGCCTGGAAAGGCCAGAAGACTCCCTGTGGCTGCTAGAAGAAGAGGAGGGGGTCAGGGATGGAGCCAGCACCCAGCACGAGTAGCAGGCTGGGGGGCCTGGAAAGGCCAGACGCCTGCCTGTGGTTGCTAGAAGAAGAGGAGGGGGTCAGGGCTGGAGCCAGCACCCAGCACGAGTAGCAGGCTGGGGGGCCTGGAAAGGCCAGACGCCTGCCTGTGGCTGCTAGAAGAAGAGGAGGGGGTCAGGGCTGGAGCCGGCACCCAGCCTGCTCCTCGTGCTGGGGGCCTGGAAAGGCTGGAAGCCTCCCCGTGGCTGTGAGAAGAGGAGGGGGTCAGGGCTGGAGCCGGCACCCAGCCTGCTCCTCGTGCTGGGGGCCTGGAAAGGCTGGAAGCCTCCCCATGGCTGTGAGAAGATGAGGGGGTCAGGGCTGGAGCCGGCACCCAGCCTGCTCCTCGTGCTGGGGGCCTGGAAAGGCTGGAAGCCTCCCCATGGCTGTGAGAAGATGAGGGGGTCAGGCCTGGAGCCAGCCCCCAGCACGAGTAGCAGGCTGGTGGGCCTGGAAAGGCCAGACGCCTGCCTGTGGCTGCTAGAATAAGAGGAGGGGGTCAGGGCTGGAGCCAGCAACCAGCACGAGTAGCAGGCTGGGGGGCCTGGAAAGGCCAGACGCCTGCCTGTGGCTGCTAGAAGAAGAGGAGGGGGTCAGGGCTGGAGCCAGCACCCAGCACGAGTAGCAGGCTGGGGGGCCTGGAAAGGCCAGACGCCTGCCTGTGGCTGCTAGAAGAAGAGGAGGGGGTCAGGGCTGGAGCCGGCACCCAGCCTGCTCCTCGTGCTGGGGGCCTGGAAAGGCTGGAAGCCTCCCCGTGGCTGTGAGAAGATGAGGGGGTCAGGCCTGGAGCCAGCCCCCAGCACGAGTAGCAGGCTGGGGGGCCTGGAAAGGCCAGACGCCTGCCTGTGGCTGCTAGAAGAAGAGGAGGGGGTCAGGGCTGGAGCCAGCGCCCAGCACGAGTAGCAGGCTGGGGGGCCTGGAAAGGCCAGACGCCTCCCTGTGGCTGCTATAAGACGACGAGGGGGTCAGGGCTGGAGCCAGCACCCAGTACGAGTAGCAGGCTAGGGGGGCCTGGAAAGGCCAGACGCCTGCCTGTGGCTGCTAGAAGAAGAGGAGGGGGTCAGGGCTGGAGCCAGCACCCAGCACGAGTAGCAGGCTGGGGGGCCTGGAACGGCCAGACGCCTCCCTGTGGCTGCTAGAAGAAGAGGAGGGGGTCAGGGCTGAAGCCGGCACCCAGCCTGCTCCTCGTGCTGGGGGCCTGGAAAGGCTGGAAGCCTCCCCGTGGCTGTGAGAAGGTGAGGGGGTCAGGCCTGGAGCCAGCCACTAGCACGAGTAGCAGGCTGGGGGGCCTGGAAAGGCCAGACGCCTCCCTGTGGCTGCTAGAAGAAGAGGAGAGGGTCAGGGCTGGAGCCGGCACCCAGCCTGCTCCTCGTGCTGGGGGCCTGGAAAGGCTGGAAGCCTCCCCGTGGCTGTGAGAAGATGAGGGGGTCAGGCCTGGAGCCAGCCCCCAGCACGAGTAGCAGGCTGGGGGGCCTGGAAAGGCCAGACGCCTCCCTGTGGCTGCTAGAAGACGACGAGGGGTTCAGGCTTGGAGCCAGCACCCAGCCCTGCTCCTCATGCTGGGGGCCTGGAAAAGGCTGGAAGCCTCCCCACGGCTGTGAGCAGATGAGGGGGGGTCAGGCCTGGTAAGGATGGAAGCC
>NW_027482071.1:27500-30000 GCF_051107435.1 Chaetodon auriga | reverse complement strand
GCCCTTGAGGTTGGTGAAGGCAGGCAGGCAGGCAGGCTGGCAGGCTGGCTGGCTGGCGGATGAGAGTGGAGGCAGGAGGAAAGGAAAAGGGTTAGGCTGGGAGCCAGCCCTTGAGGTTGGTGAAGGCAGGCAGGCAGGCTAGCTGGCTGGCTGGCGGATGAGAGTGGAGGCAGGAGGAAAGGAAAAGAGTTAGGCTGGGAGCCAGCCCTTGGGGTTGGTGAAGGCAGGCAGGCAGGCAGGCTGGCTGGCTAATGAGAGTGGAGGCAGGAGGAAAGGAAAAGGGTTAGGCTGGGAGCCAGCCCTTGAGGTTGGTGAAGGCAGGCAGGCAGGCAGGCAGGCTAGCTGGCTGGCTGGCGGATGAGAGTGGAGGCAGGAGGAAAGGAAAAGGGTTAGGCTGGGAGCCAGCCCTTGGGGTTGGTGAAGGCAGGCAGGCAGGCAGGCAGGCAGGCTGGCTGGCTGGCGGATGTGAGTGGAGGCAGGAGGAAAGGAAAAGAGTTAGGCTGGGAGCCAGCCCTTGGGGTTGGTGAAGGCAGGCAGGCAGGCAGGCAGGCAGGCAGGCAGGCAGGCTGGCTGGCTGGCGGATGTGAGTGGAGGCAGGAGGAAAGGAAAAGAGTTAGGCTGGGAGCCAGCCCTTGGGGTTGGTGAAGGCAGGCAGGCAGGCAGGCTGGCTGGCTAATGAGAGTGGAGGCAGGAGGAAAGGAAAAGGGTTAGGCTGGGAGCCAGCCCTGTGAAGGGTATAGAGCTGGTCCGGCGTGCCACGGCCGGGACGAAAACCGCATCGTTCGTCCTGAATCGGAGGTTGGACTGTGTATGCACAGTATAGTATGTGGAATATATACAAAGGTTGAGAATTTTTAAACAAAAATAAAAGAAAGTAATTGTGAGAAATAAAGAAAAGGAAAAGAGGTTGCTGTATGCCTGGAAAAGGCCGGAAGCCTCCCCACGGCTGTGAGAAGGCCAGGGGGTCAGGCCTGGAGCCAGCCCCCAGCAGGAGTAGCAGGCTGGGGGTCCTGGAAAGGCTGGAAACCTCCCCGTGGCTGCGAGAAGACGAGGGGGTCAGGCCTGGAGCCAGCACCCAGCCTGCTCCTCATGCTGGGGGCCTGGAAAAGGCCGGAAGCCTCCCCACGGCTGTGAGAAGGCCAGGGGGTCAGGCCTGGAGCCAGCCCCCAGTACGAGTAGCAGGCTGGGGGGCCTGGAAAGGCCAGACGCCTGCCTGTGGCTGCTAGAAGAAGACGAGGGGCTCAGGGCTGGAGCCAGCACCCAGCACGAGTAGCAGGCTGGGGGGCCTGGAAAGGCCAGAAGCCTCCCTGTGGCTGCTAGAAGAAGACGAGGGGGTCAGGGCTGGAGCCAGCACCCAGCACGAGAAGCAGGCTGGGGGGCCTGGAAAGGCCAGAAGCCTCCCTGTGGCTGCTAGAAGAAGAGGAGGGGGTCAGGGCTGGAGCCAGCACCCAGCACGAGTAGCAGGCTGGGGGGCCTGGAAAGGCCAGAAGCCTCCCTGTGGCTGCTAGAAGAAGACGAGGGGGTCAGGGCTGGAGCCAGCACCCAGCACGAGTAGCAGGCTGGGGGGCCTGGAAAGGCCAGAAGACTCCCTGTGGCTGCTAGAAGAAGAGGAGGGGGTCAGGGATGGAGCCAGCACCCAGCACGAGTAGCAGGCTGGGGGGCCTGGAAAGGCCAGACGCCTGCCTGTGGTTGCTAGAAGAAGAGGAGGGGGTCAGGGCTGGAGCCAGCACCCAGCACGAGTAGCAGGCTGGGGGGCCTGGAAAGGCCAGACGCCTGCCTGTGGCTGCTAGAAGAAGAGGAGGGGGTCAGGGCTGGAGCCGGCACCCAGCCTGCTCCTCGTGCTGGGGGCCTGGAAAGGCTGGAAGCCTCCCCGTGGCTGTGAGAAGAGGAGGGGGTCAGGGCTGGAGCCGGCACCCAGCCTGCTCCTCGTGCTGGGGGCCTGGAAAGGCTGGAAGCCTCCCCATGGCTGTGAGAAGATGAGGGGGTCAGGGCTGGAGCCGGCACCCAGCCTGCTCCTCGTGCTGGGGGCCTGGAAAGGCTGGAAGCCTCCCCATGGCTGTGAGAAGATGAGGGGGTCAGGCCTGGAGCCAGCCCCCAGCACGAGTAGCAGGCTGGTGGGCCTGGAAAGGCCAGACGCCTGCCTGTGGCTGCTAGAATAAGAGGAGGGGGTCAGGGCTGGAGCCAGCAACCAGCACGAGTAGCAGGCTGGGGGGCCTGGAAAGGCCAGACGCCTGCCTGTGGCTGCTAGAAGAAGAGGAGGGGGTCAGGGCTGGAGCCAGCACCCAGCACGAGTAGCAGGCTGGGGGGCCTGGAAAGGCCAGACGCCTGCCTGTGGCTGCTAGAAGAAGAGGAGGGGGTCAGGGCTGGAGCCGGCACCCAGCCTGCTCCTCGTGCTGGGGGCCTGGAAAGGCTGGAAGCCTCCCCGTGGCTGTGAGAAGATGAGGGGGTCAGGCCTGGAGCCAGCCCCCAGCACGAGTAGCAGGCTGGGGGGCCTGGAAAG
>NW_027482071.1:12500-15000 GCF_051107435.1 Chaetodon auriga | reverse complement strand
AGAAGACGAGGGGGTCAGGGCTGGAGCCAGCACCCAGCACGAGTAGCAGGCTGGGGGGCCTGGAAAGGCCAGAAGACTCCCTGTGGCTGCTAGAAGAAGAGGAGGGGGTCAGGGATGGAGCCAGCACCCAGCACGAGTAGCAGGCTGGGGGGCCTGGAAAGGCCAGACGCCTGCCTGTGGTTGCTAGAAGAAGAGGAGGGGGTCAGGGCTGGAGCCAGCACCCAGCACGAGTAGCAGGCTGGGGGGCCTGGAAAGGCCAGACGCCTGCCTGTGGCTGCTAGAAGAAGAGGAGGGGGTCAGGGCTGGAGCCGGCACCCAGCCTGCTCCTCGTGCTGGGGGCCTGGAAAGGCTGGAAGCCTCCCCGTGGCTGTGAGAAGAGGAGGGGGTCAGGGCTGGAGCCGGCACCCAGCCTGCTCCTCGTGCTGGGGGCCTGGAAAGGCTGGAAGCCTCCCCATGGCTGTGAGAAGATGAGGGGGTCAGGGCTGGAGCCGGCACCCAGCCTGCTCCTCGTGCTGGGGGCCTGGAAAGGCTGGAAGCCTCCCCATGGCTGTGAGAAGATGAGGGGGTCAGGCCTGGAGCCAGCCCCCAGCACGAGTAGCAGGCTGGTGGGCCTGGAAAGGCCAGACGCCTGCCTGTGGCTGCTAGAATAAGAGGAGGGGGTCAGGGCTGGAGCCAGCAACCAGCACGAGTAGCAGGCTGGGGGGCCTGGAAAGGCCAGACGCCTGCCTGTGGCTGCTAGAAGAAGAGGAGGGGGTCAGGGCTGGAGCCAGCACCCAGCACGAGTAGCAGGCTGGGGGGCCTGGAAAGGCCAGACGCCTGCCTGTGGCTGCTAGAAGAAGAGGAGGGGGTCAGGGCTGGAGCCGGCACCCAGCCTGCTCCTCGTGCTGGGGGCCTGGAAAGGCTGGAAGCCTCCCCGTGGCTGTGAGAAGATGAGGGGGTCAGGCCTGGAGCCAGCCCCCAGCACGAGTAGCAGGCTGGGGGGCCTGGAAAGGCCAGACGCCTGCCTGTGGCTGCTAGAAGAAGAGGAGGGGGTCAGGGCTGGAGCCAGCGCCCAGCACGAGTAGCAGGCTGGGGGGCCTGGAAAGGCCAGACGCCTCCCTGTGGCTGCTATAAGACGACGAGGGGGTCAGGGCTGGAGCCAGCACCCAGTACGAGTAGCAGGCTAGGGGGGCCTGGAAAGGCCAGACGCCTGCCTGTGGCTGCTAGAAGAAGAGGAGGGGGTCAGGGCTGGAGCCAGCACCCAGCACGAGTAGCAGGCTGGGGGGCCTGGAACGGCCAGACGCCTCCCTGTGGCTGCTAGAAGAAGAGGAGGGGGTCAGGGCTGAAGCCGGCACCCAGCCTGCTCCTCGTGCTGGGGGCCTGGAAAGGCTGGAAGCCTCCCCGTGGCTGTGAGAAGGTGAGGGGGTCAGGCCTGGAGCCAGCCACTAGCACGAGTAGCAGGCTGGGGGGCCTGGAAAGGCCAGACGCCTCCCTGTGGCTGCTAGAAGAAGAGGAGAGGGTCAGGGCTGGAGCCGGCACCCAGCCTGCTCCTCGTGCTGGGGGCCTGGAAAGGCTGGAAGCCTCCCCGTGGCTGTGAGAAGATGAGGGGGTCAGGCCTGGAGCCAGCCCCCAGCACGAGTAGCAGGCTGGGGGGCCTGGAAAGGCCAGACGCCTCCCTGTGGCTGCTAGAAGACGACGAGGGGTTCAGGCTTGGAGCCAGCACCCAGCCCTGCTCCTCATGCTGGGGGCCTGGAAAAGGCTGGAAGCCTCCCCACGGCTGTGAGCAGATGAGGGGGGGTCAGGCCTGGTAAGGATGGAAGCCTCCCTGTGGCTGTGAAAAGACGAGGGGGTCAGGCAGGTGAGCTATGTCTATGAGAGAGAGGGAGAGAAAGAGAGAGAGAGAGAGAGAGAGAGAGAGAGAGAGAGAGAGAGAGAGGAGTACCAGGGGCACGGGGATGAGAGCAGAGTACCAGGGGCACGGGGATGAGAGCAGAGTACCAGGGGCACGGGGATGAGAGCAGAGTACCAAGGGCACGGGGATGAGAGCAGGTACCAGGGGCACGGGGATGAGAGCAGAGTACCAGGGGCACGGGGATGAGAGCAGAGTACCAGGGGCACGGGGATGAGAGCAGAGTACCAGGGGCACGGGGATGAGAGCAGAGTACCAAGGGCACGGGGATGAGAGCAGAGTACCAGGGGCACGGGGATGAGAGCAGAGTACCAGGGGCACGGGGATGAGAGCAGAGTACCAGGGGCACGGGGATGAGAGCAGAGTACCAGGGGCACGGGGATGAGAGCAGAGTACCAAGGGCACGGGGATGAGAGCAGAGTACCAGGGGCATAAAACCAAAACGACAAGAAGAAGAAGTGGGGGGAGAAAAATATGACAAAGTCAATCTCGGAGAGAAGGCGAAAAGCAGGCCAAAGCGGTTGAAATCCAACCGCTTTGTCATTTTCAGAGAGAAGGCGAAAAGCGCAGGCCAAAGCCAAGCGCGTCTTGCGTATTTTCTACATTTCTTTC
>NW_027482071.1:0-2500 GCF_051107435.1 Chaetodon auriga | reverse complement strand
GGGGTTGGTGAAGGCAGGCAGGCAGGCAGGCAGGCAGGCAGGCAGGCAGGCTGGCTGGCTGGCGGATGTGAGTGGAGGCAGGAGGAAAGGAAAAGAGTTAGGCTGGGAGCCAGCCCTTGGGGTTGGTGAAGGCAGGCAGGCAGGCAGGCTGGCTGGCTAATGAGAGTGGAGGCAGGAGGAAAGGAAAAGGGTTAGGCTGGGAGCCAGCCCTGTGAAGGGTATAGAGCTGGTCCGGCGTGCCACGGCCGGGACGAAAACCGCATCGTTCGTCCTGAATCGGAGGTTGGACTGTGTATGCACAGTATAGTATGTGGAATATATACAAAGGTTGAGAATTTTTAAACAAAAATAAAAGAAAGTAATTGTGAGAAATAAAGAAAAGGAAAAGAGGTTGCTGTATGCCTGGAAAAGGCCGGAAGCCTCCCCACGGCTGTGAGAAGGCCAGGGGGTCAGGCCTGGAGCCAGCCCCCAGCAGGAGTAGCAGGCTGGGGGTCCTGGAAAGGCTGGAAACCTCCCCGTGGCTGCGAGAAGACGAGGGGGTCAGGCCTGGAGCCAGCACCCAGCCTGCTCCTCATGCTGGGGGCCTGGAAAAGGCCGGAAGCCTCCCCACGGCTGTGAGAAGGCCAGGGGGTCAGGCCTGGAGCCAGCCCCCAGTACGAGTAGCAGGCTGGGGGGCCTGGAAAGGCCAGACGCCTGCCTGTGGCTGCTAGAAGAAGACGAGGGGCTCAGGGCTGGAGCCAGCACCCAGCACGAGTAGCAGGCTGGGGGGCCTGGAAAGGCCAGAAGCCTCCCTGTGGCTGCTAGAAGAAGACGAGGGGGTCAGGGCTGGAGCCAGCACCCAGCACGAGAAGCAGGCTGGGGGGCCTGGAAAGGCCAGAAGCCTCCCTGTGGCTGCTAGAAGAAGAGGAGGGGGTCAGGGCTGGAGCCAGCACCCAGCACGAGTAGCAGGCTGGGGGGCCTGGAAAGGCCAGAAGCCTCCCTGTGGCTGCTAGAAGAAGACGAGGGGGTCAGGGCTGGAGCCAGCACCCAGCACGAGTAGCAGGCTGGGGGGCCTGGAAAGGCCAGAAGACTCCCTGTGGCTGCTAGAAGAAGAGGAGGGGGTCAGGGATGGAGCCAGCACCCAGCACGAGTAGCAGGCTGGGGGGCCTGGAAAGGCCAGACGCCTGCCTGTGGTTGCTAGAAGAAGAGGAGGGGGTCAGGGCTGGAGCCAGCACCCAGCACGAGTAGCAGGCTGGGGGGCCTGGAAAGGCCAGACGCCTGCCTGTGGCTGCTAGAAGAAGAGGAGGGGGTCAGGGCTGGAGCCGGCACCCAGCCTGCTCCTCGTGCTGGGGGCCTGGAAAGGCTGGAAGCCTCCCCGTGGCTGTGAGAAGAGGAGGGGGTCAGGGCTGGAGCCGGCACCCAGCCTGCTCCTCGTGCTGGGGGCCTGGAAAGGCTGGAAGCCTCCCCATGGCTGTGAGAAGATGAGGGGGTCAGGGCTGGAGCCGGCACCCAGCCTGCTCCTCGTGCTGGGGGCCTGGAAAGGCTGGAAGCCTCCCCATGGCTGTGAGAAGATGAGGGGGTCAGGCCTGGAGCCAGCCCCCAGCACGAGTAGCAGGCTGGTGGGCCTGGAAAGGCCAGACGCCTGCCTGTGGCTGCTAGAATAAGAGGAGGGGGTCAGGGCTGGAGCCAGCAACCAGCACGAGTAGCAGGCTGGGGGGCCTGGAAAGGCCAGACGCCTGCCTGTGGCTGCTAGAAGAAGAGGAGGGGGTCAGGGCTGGAGCCAGCACCCAGCACGAGTAGCAGGCTGGGGGGCCTGGAAAGGCCAGACGCCTGCCTGTGGCTGCTAGAAGAAGAGGAGGGGGTCAGGGCTGGAGCCGGCACCCAGCCTGCTCCTCGTGCTGGGGGCCTGGAAAGGCTGGAAGCCTCCCCGTGGCTGTGAGAAGATGAGGGGGTCAGGCCTGGAGCCAGCCCCCAGCACGAGTAGCAGGCTGGGGGGCCTGGAAAGGCCAGACGCCTGCCTGTGGCTGCTAGAAGAAGAGGAGGGGGTCAGGGCTGGAGCCAGCGCCCAGCACGAGTAGCAGGCTGGGGGGCCTGGAAAGGCCAGACGCCTCCCTGTGGCTGCTATAAGACGACGAGGGGGTCAGGGCTGGAGCCAGCACCCAGTACGAGTAGCAGGCTAGGGGGGCCTGGAAAGGCCAGACGCCTGCCTGTGGCTGCTAGAAGAAGAGGAGGGGGTCAGGGCTGGAGCCAGCACCCAGCACGAGTAGCAGGCTGGGGGGCCTGGAACGGCCAGACGCCTCCCTGTGGCTGCTAGAAGAAGAGGAGGGGGTCAGGGCTGAAGCCGGCACCCAGCCTGCTCCTCGTGCTGGGGGCCTGGAAAGGCTGGAAGCCTCCCCGTGGCTGTGAGAAGGTGAGGGGGTCAGGCCTGGAGCCAGCCACTAGCACGAGTAGCAGGCTGGGGGGCCTGGAAAGGCCAGACGCCTCCCTGTGGCTGCTAGAAGAAGAGGAGAGGGTCAGGGCT
>NW_027482070.1:17500-20000 GCF_051107435.1 Chaetodon auriga | reverse complement strand
CCTGGAAAGGCTGGAAGCCTCCCCGTGGCTGTGAGAAGAGGAGGGGGTCAGGGCTGGAGCCGGCACCCAGCCTGCTCCTCGTGCTGGGGGCCTGGAAAGGCTGGAAGCCTCCCCATGGCTGTGAGAAGATGAGGGGGTCAGGGCTGGAGCCGGCACCCAGCCTGCTCCTCGTGCTGGGGGCCTGGAAAGGCTGGAAGCCTCCCCATGGCTGTGAGAAGATGAGGGGGTCAGGCCTGGAGCCAGCCCCCAGCACGAGTAGCAGGCTGGTGGGCCTGGAAAGGCCAGACGCCTGCCTGTGGCTGCTAGAATAAGAGGAGGGGGTCAGGGCTGGAGCCAGCAACCAGCACGAGTAGCAGGCTGGGGGGCCTGGAAAGGCCAGACGCCTGCCTGTGGCTGCTAGAAGAAGAGGAGGGGGTCAGGGCTGGAGCCAGCACCCAGCACGAGTAGCAGGCTGGGGGGCCTGGAAAGGCCAGACGCCTGCCTGTGGCTGCTAGAAGAAGAGGAGGGGGTCAGGGCTGGAGCCGGCACCCAGCCTGCTCCTCGTGCTGGGGGCCTGGAAAGGCTGGAAGCCTCCCCGTGGCTGTGAGAAGATGAGGGGGTCAGGCCTGGAGCCAGCCCCCAGCACGAGTAGCAGGCTGGGGGGCCTGGAAAGGCCAGACGCCTGCCTGTGGCTGCTAGAAGAAGAGGAGGGGGTCAGGGCTGGAGCCAGCGCCCAGCACGAGTAGCAGGCTGGGGGGCCTGGAAAGGCCAGACGCCTCCCTGTGGCTGCTATAAGACGACGAGGGGGTCAGGGCTGGAGCCAGCACCCAGTACGAGTAGCAGGCTAGGGGGGCCTGGAAAGGCCAGACGCCTGCCTGTGGCTGCTAGAAGAAGAGGAGGGGGTCAGGGCTGGAGCCAGCACCCAGCACGAGTAGCAGGCTGGGGGGCCTGGAACGGCCAGACGCCTCCCTGTGGCTGCTAGAAGAAGAGGAGGGGGTCAGGGCTGAAGCCGGCACCCAGCCTGCTCCTCGTGCTGGGGGCCTGGAAAGGCTGGAAGCCTCCCCGTGGCTGTGAGAAGGTGAGGGGGTCAGGCCTGGAGCCAGCCACTAGCACGAGTAGCAGGCTGGGGGGCCTGGAAAGGCCAGACGCCTCCCTGTGGCTGCTAGAAGAAGAGGAGAGGGTCAGGGCTGGAGCCGGCACCCAGCCTGCTCCTCGTGCTGGGGGCCTGGAAAGGCTGGAAGCCTCCCCGTGGCTGTGAGAAGATGAGGGGGTCAGGCCTGGAGCCAGCCCCCAGCACGAGTAGCAGGCTGGGGGGCCTGGAAAGGCCAGACGCCTCCCTGTGGCTGCTAGAAGACGACGAGGGGTTCAGGCTTGGAGCCAGCACCCAGCCCTGCTCCTCATGCTGGGGGCCTGGAAAAGGCTGGAAGCCTCCCCACGGCTGTGAGCAGATGAGGGGGGGTCAGGCCTGGTAAGGATGGAAGCCTCCCTGTGGCTGTGAAAAGACGAGGGGGTCAGGCAGGTGAGCTATGTCTATGAGAGAGAGGGAGAGAAAGAGAGAGAGAGAGAGAGAGAGAGAGAGAGAGAGAGAGAGAGAGAGGAGTACCAGGGGCACGGGGATGAGAGCAGAGTACCAGGGGCACGGGGATGAGAGCAGAGTACCAGGGGCACGGGGATGAGAGCAGAGTACCAAGGGCACGGGGATGAGAGCAGAGTACCAGGGGCACGGGGATGAGAGCAGAGTACCAGGGGCACGGGGATGAGAGCAGAGTACCAGGGGCACGGGGATGAGAGCAGAGTACCAGGGGCACGGGGATGAGAGCAGAGTACCAAGGGCACGGGGATGAGAGCAGAGTACCAGGGGCACGGGGATGAGAGCAGAGTACCAGGGGCACGGGGATGAGAGCAGAGTACCAGGGGCACGGGGATGAGAGCAGAGTACCAGGGGCACGGGGATGAGAGCAGAGTACCAAGGGCACGGGGATGAGAGCAGAGTACCAGGGGCATAAAACCAAAACGACAAGAAGAAGAAGTGGGGGGAGAAAAATATGACAAAGTCAATCTCGGAGAGAAGGCGAAAAGCAGGCCAAAGCGGTTGAAATCCAACCGCTTTGTCATTTTCAGAGAGAAGGCGAAAAGCGCAGGCCAAAGCCAAGCGCGTCTTGCGTATTTTCTACATTTCTTTCATTTTCTACATTTTTCGCCACGTCCCCGATGACAAAACGTCAAAAAAGATAAAGTACAGAAGGAGCGGGGAAGGAAAAACGACAAAAGTCGTTTTCGGAGAGAAGGCCCCAAAGCGGTTGAAATCCAACCGCTTTGGGTACCCCCTTCTCTCCGAAAGGCGCGCGCTTTTACCCGCCTTCCCAAGCGAGTCTGCGCACGATTTCAGAAACCAGCTTTTCGGAAACAGGGGCCTCCAGAGGAGAGGCCCGAGGCGCCCGGCCGTCGATGCCCGCCCCTCAGGCTCGGTGCGTGGGGCGGACAGGAGGGGTCTGCCGGCCTCCGGGCCCCGGTTCTCCGC
>NW_027482070.1:5000-7500 GCF_051107435.1 Chaetodon auriga | reverse complement strand
TAAACAAAAATAAAAGAAAGTAATTGTGAGAAATAAAGAAAAGTAAAAGAGGTTGCTGTATGCCTGGAAAAGGCCGGAAGCCTCCCCACGGCTGTGAGAAGGCCAGGGGGTCAGGCCTGGAGCCAGCCCCCAGCAGGAGTAGCAGGCTGGGGGTCCTGGAAAGGCTGGAAACCTCCCCGTGGCTGCGAGAAGACGAGGGGGTCAGGCCTGGAGCCAGCACCCAGCCTGCTCCTCATGCTGGGGGCCTGGAAAAGGCCGGAAGCCTCCCCACGGCTGTGAGAAGGCCAGGGGGTCAGGCCTGGAGCCAGCCCCCAGTACGAGTAGCAGGCTGGGGGGCCTGGAAAGGCCAGACGCCTGCCTGTGGCTGCTAGAAGAAGACGAGGGGCTCAGGGCTGGAGCCAGCACCCAGCACGAGTAGCAGGCTGGGGGGCCTGGAAAGGCCAGAAGCCTCCCTGTGGCTGCTAGAAGAAGACGAGGGGGTCAGGGCTGGAGCCAGCACCCAGCACGAGAAGCAGGCTGGGGGGCCTGGAAAGGCCAGAAGCCTCCCTGTGGCTGCTAGAAGAAGAGGAGGGGGTCAGGGCTGGAGCCAGCACCCAGCACGAGTAGCAGGCTGGGGGGCCTGGAAAGGCCAGAAGCCTCCCTGTGGCTGCTAGAAGAAGACGAGGGGGTCAGGGCTGGAGCCAGCACCCAGCACGAGTAGCAGGCTGGGGGGCCTGGAAAGGCCAGAAGACTCCCTGTGGCTGCTAGAAGAAGAGGAGGGGGTCAGGGATGGAGCCAGCACCCAGCACGAGTAGCAGGCTGGGGGGCCTGGAAAGGCCAGACGCCTGCCTGTGGTTGCTAGAAGAAGAGGAGGGGGTCAGGGCTGGAGCCAGCACCCAGCACGAGTAGCAGGCTGGGGGGCCTGGAAAGGCCAGACGCCTGCCTGTGGCTGCTAGAAGAAGAGGAGGGGGTCAGGGCTGGAGCCGGCACCCAGCCTGCTCCTCGTGCTGGGGGCCTGGAAAGGCTGGAAGCCTCCCCGTGGCTGTGAGAAGAGGAGGGGGTCAGGGCTGGAGCCGGCACCCAGCCTGCTCCTCGTGCTGGGGGCCTGGAAAGGCTGGAAGCCTCCCCATGGCTGTGAGAAGATGAGGGGGTCAGGGCTGGAGCCGGCACCCAGCCTGCTCCTCGTGCTGGGGGCCTGGAAAGGCTGGAAGCCTCCCCATGGCTGTGAGAAGATGAGGGGGTCAGGCCTGGAGCCAGCCCCCAGCACGAGTAGCAGGCTGGTGGGCCTGGAAAGGCCAGACGCCTGCCTGTGGCTGCTAGAATAAGAGGAGGGGGTCAGGGCTGGAGCCAGCAACCAGCACGAGTAGCAGGCTGGGGGGCCTGGAAAGGCCAGACGCCTGCCTGTGGCTGCTAGAAGAAGAGGAGGGGGTCAGGGCTGGAGCCAGCACCCAGCACGAGTAGCAGGCTGGGGGGCCTGGAAAGGCCAGACGCCTGCCTGTGGCTGCTAGAAGAAGAGGAGGGGGTCAGGGCTGGAGCCGGCACCCAGCCTGCTCCTCGTGCTGGGGGCCTGGAAAGGCTGGAAGCCTCCCCGTGGCTGTGAGAAGATGAGGGGGTCAGGCCTGGAGCCAGCCCCCAGCACGAGTAGCAGGCTGGGGGGCCTGGAAAGGCCAGACGCCTGCCTGTGGCTGCTAGAAGAAGAGGAGGGGGTCAGGGCTGGAGCCAGCGCCCAGCACGAGTAGCAGGCTGGGGGGCCTGGAAAGGCCAGACGCCTCCCTGTGGCTGCTATAAGACGACGAGGGGGTCAGGGCTGGAGCCAGCACCCAGTACGAGTAGCAGGCTAGGGGGGCCTGGAAAGGCCAGACGCCTGCCTGTGGCTGCTAGAAGAAGAGGAGGGGGTCAGGGCTGGAGCCAGCACCCAGCACGAGTAGCAGGCTGGGGGGCCTGGAACGGCCAGACGCCTCCCTGTGGCTGCTAGAAGAAGAGGAGGGGGTCAGGGCTGAAGCCGGCACCCAGCCTGCTCCTCGTGCTGGGGGCCTGGAAAGGCTGGAAGCCTCCCCGTGGCTGTGAGAAGGTGAGGGGGTCAGGCCTGGAGCCAGCCACTAGCACGAGTAGCAGGCTGGGGGGCCTGGAAAGGCCAGACGCCTCCCTGTGGCTGCTAGAAGAAGAGGAGAGGGTCAGGGCTGGAGCCGGCACCCAGCCTGCTCCTCGTGCTGGGGGCCTGGAAAGGCTGGAAGCCTCCCCGTGGCTGTGAGAAGATGAGGGGGTCAGGCCTGGAGCCAGCCCCCAGCACGAGTAGCAGGCTGGGGGGCCTGGAAAGGCCAGACGCCTCCCTGTGGCTGCTAGAAGACGACGAGGGGTTCAGGCTTGGAGCCAGCACCCAGCCCTGCTCCTCATGCTGGGGGCCTGGAAAAGGCTGGAAGCCTCCCCACGGCTGTGAGCAGATGAGGGGGGGTCAGGCCTGGTAAGGATGGAAGCCTCCCTGTGGCTGTGAAAAGACGAGGGGGTCAGGCAGGTGAGCTAT
>NW_027482069.1:0-19910 GCF_051107435.1 Chaetodon auriga | reverse complement strand
GTCATTTTCAGCTCAAAATAACGCTATTTGAGCGAGAAAAGCACAAAATGAACATATACTGCACTTTTCACACTAACTCCACACGAATTCAAAAGAAACCATGCTGGCCTTCAAAAACATGCAAGAATTGATGTTTCTAAAGTGGAAATGTCATTCTATGACAGTTTGACAAACAAATACAAATGAATCTAACATACTCATATTCCGTCATTTTCAGGTCAAAATAACGCTATTTGAGCGAGAAAAGCACAAAATGAACATATACTGCACTTTTCACACTAACTCCACACGAATTCAAAAGAAACCATGCTGGCCTTCAAAAACATGCAAGAATTGATGTTTCTAAAGTGGAAATGTCATTCTATGACAGTTTGACAAACAAATACAAATGAATCTAACATACTCATATTCCGTCATTTTCAGGTCAAAATAACGCTATTTGAGCGAGAAAAGCACAAAATGAACATATACTGCACTTTTCACACTAACTCCACACGAATTCAAAAGAAACCATGCTGGCCTTCAAAAACATGCAAGAATTGATGTTTCTAAAGTGGAAATGTCATTCTATGACAGTTTGACAAACAAATACAAATGAATCTAACATACTCATATTCCGTCATTTTCAGCTCAAAATAACGCTATTTGAGCGAGAAAAGCACAAAATGAACATATACTGCACTTTTCACACTAACTCCACACGAATTCAAAAGAAACCATGCTGGCCTTCAAAAACATGCAAGAATTGATGTTTCTAAAGTGGAAATGTCATTCTATGACAGTTTGACAAATAAATACAAATGAATCTAACATACTCATATTCCGTCATTTTCAGCTCAAAATAACGCTATTTGAGCGAGAAAAGCACAAAATGAACATATACTGCACTTTTCACACTAACTCCACACGAATTCAAAAGAAACCATGCTGGCCTTCAAAAACATGCAAGAATTGATGTTTCTAAAGCGGAAATGTCATTCTATGACAGTTTGACAAATAAATACAAATGAATCTAACATACTCATATTCCGTCATTTTCAGCTCAAAATAACGCTATTTGAGCGAGAAAAGCACAAAATGAACATATACTGCACTTTTCACACTAACTCCACACGAATTCAAAAGAAACCATGCTGGCCTTCAAAAACATGCAAGAATTGATGTTTCTAAAGTGGAAATGTCATTCTATGACAGTTTGACAAATAAATACAAATGAATCTAACATACTCATATTCCGTCATTTTCAGCTCAAAATAACGCTATTTGAGCGAGAAAAGCACAAAATGAACATATACTGCACTTTTCACACTAACTCCACACGAATTCAAAAGAAACCATGCTGGCCTTCAAAAACATGCAAGAATTGATGTTTCTAAAGTGGAAATGTCATTCTATGACAGTTTGACAAACAAATACAAATGAATCTAACATACTCATATTCCGTCATTTTCAGCTCAAAATAACGCTATTTGAGCGAGAAAAGCACAAAATGAACATATACTGCACTTTTCACACTAACTCCACACGAATTCAAAAGAAACCATGCTGGCCTTCAAAAACATGCAAGAATTGATGTTTCTAAAGTGGAAATGTCATTCTATGACAGTTTGACAAATAAATACAAATGAATCTAACATACTCATATTCCGTCATTTTCAGCTCAAAATAACGCTATTTGAGCGAGAAAAGCACAAAATGAACATATACTGCACTTTTCACACTAACTCCACACGAATTCAAAAGAAACCATGCTGGCCTTCAAAAACATGCAAGAATTGATGTTTCTAAAGTGGAAATGTCATTCTATGACAGTTTGACAAACAAATACAAATGAATCTAACATACTCATATTCCGTCATTTTCAGGTCAAAATAACGCTATTTGAGCGAGAAAAGCACAAAATGAACATATACTGCACTTTTCACACTAACTCCACACGAATTCAAAAGAAACCATGCTGGCCTTCAAAAACATGCAAGAATTGATGTTTCTAAAGTGGAAATGTCATTCTATGACAGTTTGACAAACAAATACAAATGAATCTAACATACTCATATTCCGTCATTTTCAGGTCAAAATAACGCTATTTGAGCGAGAAAAGCACAAAATGAACATATACTGCACTTTTCACACTAACTCCACACGAATTCAAAAGAAACCATGCTGGCCTTCAAAAACATGCAAGAATTGATGTTTCTAAAGTGGAAATGTCATTCTATGACAGTTTGACAAACAAATACAAATGAATCTAACATACTCATATTCCGTCATTTTCAGCTCAAAATAACGCTATTTGAGCGAGAAAAGCACAAAATGAACATATACTGCACTTTTCACACTAACTCCACACGAATTCAAAAGAAACCATGCTGGCCTTCAAAAACATGCAAGAATTGATGTTTCTAAAGTGGAAATGTCATTCTATGACAGTTTGACAAATAAATACAAATGAATCTAACATACTCATATTCCGTCATTTTCAGCTCAAAATAACGCTATTTGAGCGAGAAAAGCACAAAATGAACATATACTGCACTTTTCACACTAACTCCACACGAATTCAAAAGAAACCATGCTGGCCTTCAAAAACATGCAAGAATTGATGTTTCTAAAGCGGAAATGTCATTCTATGACAGTTTGACAAATAAATACAAATGAATCTAACATACTCATATTCCGTCATTTTCAGCTCAAAATAACGCTATTTGAGCGAGAAAAGCACAAAATGAACATATACTGCACTTTTCACACTAACTCCACACGAATTCAAAAGAAACCATGCTGGCCTTCAAAAACATGCAAGAATTGATGTTTCTAAAGTGGAAATGTCATTCTATGACAGTTTGACAAATAAATACAAATGAATCTAACATACTCATATTCCGTCATTTTCAGCTCAAAATAACGCTATTTGAGCGAGAAAAGCACAAAATGAACATATACTGCACTTTTCACACTAACTCCACACGAATTCAAAAGAAACCATGCTGGCCTTCAAAAACATGCAAGAATTGATGTTTCTAAAGTGGAAATGTCATTCTATGACAGTTTGACAAATAAATACAAATGAATCTAACATACTCATATTCCGTCATTTTCAGCTCAAAATAACGCTATTTGAGCGAGAAAAGCACAAAATGAACATATACTGCACTTTTCACACTAACTCCACACGAATTCAAAAGAAACCATGCTGGCCTTCAAAAACATGCAAGAATTGATGTTTCTAAAGTGGAAATGTCATTCTATGACAGTTTGACAAACAAATACAAATGAATCTAACATACTCATATTCCGTCATTTTCAGGTCAAAATAACGCTATTTGAGCGAGAAAAGCACAAAATGAACATATACTGCACTTTTCACACTAACTCCACACGAATTCAAAAGAAACCATGCTGGCCTTCAAAAACATGCAAGAATTGATGTTTCTAAAGTGGAAATGTCATTCTATGACAGTTTGACAAATAAATACAAATGAATCTAACATACTCATATTCCGTCATTTTCAGCTCAAAATAACGCTATTTGAGCGAGAAAAGCACAAAATGAACATATACTGCACTTTTCACACTAACTCCACACGAATTCAAAAGAAACCATGCTGGCCTTCAAAAACATGCAAGAATTGATGTTTCTAAAGTGGAAATGTCATTCTATGACAGTTTGACAAACAAATACAAATGAATCTAACATACTCATATTCCGTCATTTTCAGGTCAAAATAACGCTATTTGAGCGAGAAAAGCACAAAATGAACATATACTGCACTTTTCACACTAACTCCACACGAATTCAAAAGAAACCATGCTGGCCTTCAAAAACATGCAAGAATTGATGTTTCTAAAGTGGAAATGTCATTCTATGACAGTTTGACAAATAAATACAAATGAATCTAACATACTCATATTCCGTCATTTTCAGCTCAAAATAACGCTATTTGAGCGAGAAAAGCACAAAATGAACATATACTGCACTTTTCACACTAACTCCACACGAATTCAAAAGAAACCATGCTGGCCTTCAAAAACATGCAAGAATTGATGTTTCTAAAGTGGAAATGTCATTCTATGACAGTTTGACAAACAAATACAAATGAATCTAACATACTCATATTCCGTCATTTTCAGGTCAAAATAACGCTATTTGAGCGAGAAAAGCACAAAATGAACATATACTGCACTTTTCACACTAACTCCACACGAATTCAAAAGAAACCATGCTGGCCTTCAAAAACATGCAAGAATTGATGTTTCTAAAGTGGAAATGTCATTCTATGACAGTTTGACAAATAAATACAAATGAATCTAACATACTCATATTCCGTCATTTTCAGCTCAAAATAACGCTATTTGAGCGAGAAAAGCACAAAATGAACATATACTGCACTTTTCACACTAACTCCACACGAATTCAAAAGAAACCATGCTGGCCTTCAAAAACATGCAAGAATTGATGTTTCTAAAGTGGAAATGTCATTCTATGACAGTTTGACAAATAAATACAAATGAATCTAACATACTCATATTCCGTCATTTTCAGGTCAAAATAACGCTATTTGAGCGAGAAAAGCACAAAATGAACATATACTGCACTTTTCACACTAACTCCACACGAATTCAAAAGAAACCATGCTGGCCTTCAAAAACATGCAAGAATTGATGTTTCTAAAGTGGAAATGTCATTCTATGACAGTTTGACAAACAAATACAAATGAATCTAACATACTCATATTCCGTCATTTTCAGGTCAAAATAACGCTATTTGAGCGAGAAAAGCACAAAATGAACATATACTGCACTTTTCACACTAACTCCACACGAATTCAAAAGAAACCATGCTGGCCTTCAAAAACATGCAAGAATTGATGTTTCTAAAGTGGAAATGTCATTCTATGACAGTTTGACAAATAAATACAAATGAATCTAACATACTCATATTCCGTCATTTTCAGCTCAAAATAACGCTATTTGAGCGAGAAAAGCACAAAATGAACATATACTGCACTTTTCACACTAACTCCACACGAATTCAAAAGAAACCATGCTGGCCTTCAAAAACATGCAAGAATTGATGTTTCTAAAGTGGAAATGTCATTCTATGACAGTTTGACAAATAAATACAAATGAATCTAACATACTCATATTCCGTCATTTTCAGCTCAAAATAACGCTATTTGAGCGAGAAAAGCACAAAATGAACATATACTGCACTTTTCACACTAACTCCACACGAATTCAAAAGAAACCATGCTGGCCTTCAAAAACATGCAAGAATTGATGTTTCTAAAGTGGAAATGTCATTCTATGACAGTTTGACAAACAAATACAAATGAATCTAACATACTCATATTCCGTCATTTTCAGGTCAAAATAACGCTATTTGAGCGAGAAAAGCACAAAATGAACATATACTGCACTTTTCACACTAACTCCACACGAATTCAAAAGAAACCATGCTGGCCTTCAAAAACATGCAAGAATTGATGTTTCTAAAGTGGAAATGTCATTCTATGACAGTTTGACAAATAAATACAAATGAATCTAACATACTCATATTCCCTCATTTTCAGCTCAAAATAACGCTATTTGAGCGAGAAAAGCACAAAATGAACATATACTGCACTTTTCACACTAACTCCACACGAATTCAAAAGAAACCATGCTGGCCTTCAAAAACATGCAAGAATTGATGTTTCTAAAGTGGAAATGTCATTCTATGACAGTTTGACAAATAAATACAAATGAATCTAACATACTCATATTCCGTCATTTTCAGCTCAAAATAACGCTATTTGAGCGAGAAAAGCACAAAATGAACATATACTGCACTTTTCACACTAACTCCACACGAATTCAAAAGAAACCATGCTGGCCTTCAAAAACATGCAAGAATTGATGTTTCTAAAGTGGAAATGTCATTCTATGACAGTTTGACAAATAAATACAAATGAATCTAACATACTCATATTCCGTCATTTTCAGCTCAAAATAACGCTATTTGAGCGAGAAAAGCACAAAATGAACATATACTGCACTTTTCACACTAACTCCACACGAATTCAAAAGAAACCATGCTGGCCTTCAAAAACATGCAAGAATTGATGTTTCTAAAGTGGAAATGTCATTCTATGACAGTTTGACAAACAAATACAAATGAATCTAACATACTCATATTCCGTCATTTTCAGGTCAAAATAACGCTATTTGAGCGAGAAAAGCACAAAATGAACATATACTGCACTTTTCACACTAACTCCACACGAATTCAAAAGAAACCATGCTGGCCTTCAAAAACATGCAAGAATTGATGTTTCTAAAGTGGAAATGTCATTCTATGACAGTTTGACAAATAAATACAAATGAATCTAACATACTCATATTCCGTCATTTTCAGCTCAAAATAACGCTATTTGAGCGAGAAAAGCACAAAATGAACATATACTGCACTTTTCACACTAACTCCACACGAATTCAAAAGAAACCATGCTGGCCTTCAAAAACATGCAAGAATTGATGTTTCTAAAGTGGAAATGTCATTCTATGACAGTTTGACAAACAAATACAAATGAATCTAACATACTCATATTCCGTCATTTTCAGGTCAAAATAACGCTATTTGAGCGAGAAAAGCACAAAATGAACATATACTGCACTTTTCACACTAACTCCACACGAATTCAAAAGAAACCATGCTGGCCTTCAAAAACATGCAAGAATTGATGTTTCTAAAGTGGAAATGTCATTCTATGACAGTTTGACAAATAAATACAAATGAATCTAACATACTCATATTCCGTCATTTTCAGCTCAAAATAACGCTATTTGAGCGAGAAAAGCACAAAATGAACATATACTGCACTTTTCACACTAACTCCACACGAATTCAAAAGAAACCATGCTGGCCTTCAAAAACATGCAAGAATTGATGTTTCTAAAGTGGAAATGTCATTCTATGACAGTTTGACAAACAAATACAAATGAATCTAACATACTCATATTCCGTCATTTTCAGGTCAAAATAACGCTATTTGAGCGAGAAAAGCACAAAATGAACATATACTGCACTTTTCACACTAACTCCACACGAATTCAAAAGAAACCATGCTGGCCTTCAAAAACATGCAAGAATTGATGTTTCTAAAGTGGAAATGTCATTCTATGACAGTTTGACAAATAAATACAAATGAATCTAACATACTCATATTCCGTCATTTTCAGCTCAAAATAACGCTATTTGAGCGAGAAAAGCACAAAATGAACATATACTGCACTTTTCACACTAACTCCACACGAATTCAAAAGAAACCATGCTGGCCTTCAAAAACATGCAAGAATTGATGTTTCTAAAGTGGAAATGTCATTCTATGACAGTTTGACAAATAAATACAAATGAATCTAACATACTCATATTCCGTCATTTTCAGGTCAAAATAACGCTATTTGAGCGAGAAAAGCACAAAATGAACATATACTGCACTTTTCACACTAACTCCACACGAATTCAAAAGAAACCATGCTGGCCTTCAAAAACATGCAAGAATTGATGTTTCTAAAGTGGAAATGTCATTCTATGACAGTTTGACAAACAAATACAAATGAATCTAACATACTCATATTCCGTCATTTTCAGGTCAAAATAACGCTATTTGAGCGAGAAAAGCACAAAATGAACATATACTGCACTTTTCACACTAACTCCACACGAATTCAAAAGAAACCATGCTGGCCTTCAAAAACATGCAAGAATTGATGTTTCTAAAGTGGAAATGTCATTCTATGACAGTTTGACAAATAAATACAAATGAATCTAACATACTCATATTCCGTCATTTTCAGCTCAAAATAACGCTATTTGAGCGAGAAAAGCACAAAATGAACATATACTGCACTTTTCACACTAACTCCACACGAATTCAAAAGAAACCATGCTGGCCTTCAAAAACATGCAAGAATTGATGTTTCTAAAGTGGAAATGTCATTCTATGACAGTTTGACAAATAAATACAAATGAATCTAACATACTCATATTCCGTCATTTTCAGCTCAAAATAACGCTATTTGAGCGAGAAAAGCACAAAATGAACATATACTGCACTTTTCACACTAACTCCACACGAATTCAAAAGAAACCATGCTGGCCTTCAAAAACATGCAAGAATTGATGTTTCTAAAGTGGAAATGTCATTCTATGACAGTTTGACAAACAAATACAAATGAATCTAACATACTCATATTCCGTCATTTTCAGGTCAAAATAACGCTATTTGAGCGAGAAAAGCACAAAATGAACATATACTGCACTTTTCACACTAACTCCACACGAATTCAAAAGAAACCATGCTGGCCTTCAAAAACATGCAAGAATTGATGTTTCTAAAGTGGAAATGTCATTCTATGACAGTTTGACAAATAAATACAAATGAATCTAACATACTCATATTCCCTCATTTTCAGCTCAAAATAACGCTATTTGAGCGAGAAAAGCACAAAATGAACATATACTGCACTTTTCACACTAACTCCACACGAATTCAAAAGAAACCATGCTGGCCTTCAAAAACATGCAAGAATTGATGTTTCTAAAGTGGAAATGTCATTCTATGACAGTTTGACAAATAAATACAAATGAATCTAACATACTCATATTCCGTCATTTTCAGCTCAAAATAACGCTATTTGAGCGAGAAAAGCACAAAATGAACATATACTGCACTTTTCACACTAACTCCACACGAATTCAAAAGAAACCATGCTGGCCTTCAAAAACATGCAAGAATTGATGTTTCTAAAGTGGAAATGTCATTCTATGACAGTTTGACAAATAAATACAAATGAATCTAACATACTCATATTCCGTCATTTTCAGCTCAAAATAACGCTATTTGAGCGAGAAAAGCACAAAATGAACATATACTGCACTTTTCACACTAACTCCACACGAATTCAAAAGAAACCATGCTGGCCTTCAAAAACATGCAAGAATTGATGTTTCTAAAGTGGAAATGTCATTCTATGACAGTTTGACAAACAAATACAAATGAATCTAACATACTCATATTCCGTCATTTTCAGGTCAAAATAACGCTATTTGAGCGAGAAAAGCACAAAATGAACATATACTGCACTTTTCACACTAACTCCACACGAATTCAAAAGAAACCATGCTGGCCTTCAAAAACATGCAAGAATTGATGTTTCTAAAGTGGAAATGTCATTCTATGACAGTTTGACAAATAAATACAAATGAATCTAACATACTCATATTCCGTCATTTTCAGCTCAAAATAACGCTATTTGAGCGAGAAAAGCACAAAATGAACATATACTGCACTTTTCACACTAACTCCACACGAATTCAAAAGAAACCATGCTGGCCTTCAAAAACATGCAAGAATTGATGTTTCTAAAGTGGAAATGTCATTCTATGACAGTTTGACAAACAAATACAAATGAATCTAACATACTCATATTCCGTCATTTTCAGGTCAAAATAACGCTATTTGAGCGAGAAAAGCACAAAATGAACATATACTGCACTTTTCACACTAACTCCACACGAATTCAAAAGAAACCATGCTGGCCTTCAAAAACATGCAAGAATTGATGTTTCTAAAGTGGAAATGTCATTCTATGACAGTTTGACAAATAAATACAAATGAATCTAACATACTCATATTCCGTCATTTTCAGCTCAAAATAACGCTATTTGAGCGAGAAAAGCACAAAATGAACATATACTGCACTTTTCACACTAACTCCACACGAATTCAAAAGAAACCATGCTGGCCTTCAAAAACATGCAAGAATTGATGTTTCTAAAGTGGAAATGTCATTCTATGACAGTTTGACAAACAAATACAAATGAATCTAACATACTCATATTCCGTCATTTTCAGGTCAAAATAACGCTATTTGAGCGAGAAAAGCACAAAATGAACATATACTGCACTTTTCACACTAACTCCACACGAATTCAAAAGAAACCATGCTGGCCTTCAAAAACATGCAAGAATTGATGTTTCTAAAGTGGAAATGTCATTCTATGACAGTTTGACAAATAAATACAAATGAATCTAACATACTCATATTCCGTCATTTTCAGCTCAAAATAACGCTATTTGAGCGAGAAAAGCACAAAATGAACATATACTGCACTTTTCACACTAACTCCACACGAATTCAAAAGAAACCATGCTGGCCTTCAAAAACATGCAAGAATTGATGTTTCTAAAGTGGAAATGTCATTCTATGACAGTTTGACAAATAAATACAAATGAATCTAACATACTCATATTCCGTCATTTTCAGGTCAAAATAACGCTATTTGAGCGAGAAAAGCACAAAATGAACATATACTGCACTTTTCACACTAACTCCACACGAATTCAAAAGAAACCATGCTGGCCTTCAAAAACATGCAAGAATTGATGTTTCTAAAGTGGAAATGTCATTCTATGACAGTTTGACAAACAAATACAAATGAATCTAACATACTCATATTCCGTCATTTTCAGGTCAAAATAACGCTATTTGAGCGAGAAAAGCACAAAATGAACATATACTGCACTTTTCACACTAACTCCACACGAATTCAAAAGAAACCATGCTGGCCTTCAAAAACATGCAAGAATTGATGTTTCTAAAGTGGAAATGTCATTCTATGACAGTTTGACAAATAAATACAAATGAATCTAACATACTCATATTCCGTCATTTTCAGCTCAAAATAACGCTATTTGAGCGAGAAAAGCACAAAATGAACATATACTGCACTTTTCACACTAACTCCACACGAATTCAAAAGAAACCATGCTGGCCTTCAAAAACATGCAAGAATTGATGTTTCTAAAGTGGAAATGTCATTCTATGACAGTTTGACAAATAAATACAAATGAATCTAACATACTCATATTCCGTCATTTTCAGCTCAAAATAACGCTATTTGAGCGAGAAAAGCACAAAATGAACATATACTGCACTTTTCACACTAACTCCACACGAATTCAAAAGAAACCATGCTGGCCTTCAAAAACATGCAAGAATTGATGTTTCTAAAGTGGAAATGTCATTCTATGACAGTTTGACAAACAAATACAAATGAATCTAACATACTCATATTCCGTCATTTTCAGGTCAAAATAACGCTATTTGAGCGAGAAAAGCACAAAATGAACATATACTGCACTTTTCACACTAACTCCACACGAATTCAAAAGAAACCATGCTGGCCTTCAAAAACATGCAAGAATTGATGTTTCTAAAGTGGAAATGTCATTCTATGACAGTTTGACAAATAAATACAAATGAATCTAACATACTCATATTCCCTCATTTTCAGCTCAAAATAACGCTATTTGAGCGAGAAAAGCACAAAATGAACATATACTGCACTTTTCACACTAACTCCACACGAATTCAAAAGAAACCATGCTGGCCTTCAAAAACATGCAAGAATTGATGTTTCTAAAGTGGAAATGTCATTCTATGACAGTTTGACAAATAAATACAAATGAATCTAACATACTCATATTCCGTCATTTTCAGCTCAAAATAACGCTATTTGAGCGAGAAAAGCACAAAATGAACATATACTGCACTTTTCACACTAACTCCACACGAATTCAAAAGAAACCATGCTGGCCTTCAAAAACATGCAAGAATTGATGTTTCTAAAGTGGAAATGTCATTCTATGACAGTTTGACAAATAAATACAAATGAATCTAACATACTCATATTCCGTCATTTTCAGCTCAAAATAACGCTATTTGAGCGAGAAAAGCACAAAATGAACATATACTGCACTTTTCACACTAACTCCACACGAATTCAAAAGAAACCATGCTGGCCTTCAAAAACATGCAAGAATTGATGTTTCTAAAGTGGAAATGTCATTCTATGACAGTTTGACAAACAAATACAAATGAATCTAACATACTCATATTCCGTCATTTTCAGGTCAAAATAACGCTATTTGAGCGAGAAAAGCACAAAATGAACATATACTGCACTTTTCACACTAACTCCACACGAATTCAAAAGAAACCATGCTGGCCTTCAAAAACATGCAAGAATTGATGTTTCTAAAGTGGAAATGTCATTCTATGACAGTTTGACAAATAAATACAAATGAATCTAACATACTCATATTCCGTCATTTTCAGCTCAAAATAACGCTATTTGAGCGAGAAAAGCACAAAATGAACATATACTGCACTTTTCACACTAACTCCACACGAATTCAAAAGAAACCATGCTGGCCTTCAAAAACATGCAAGAATTGATGTTTCTAAAGTGGAAATGTCATTCTATGACAGTTTGACAAACAAATACAAATGAATCTAACATACTCATATTCCGTCATTTTCAGGTCAAAATAACGCTATTTGAGCGAGAAAAGCACAAAATGAACATATACTGCACTTTTCACACTAACTCCACACGAATTCAAAAGAAACCATGCTGGCCTTCAAAAACATGCAAGAATTGATGTTTCTAAAGTGGAAATGTCATTCTATGACAGTTTGACAAATAAATACAAATGAATCTAACATACTCATATTCCGTCATTTTCAGCTCAAAATAACGCTATTTGAGCGAGAAAAGCACAAAATGAACATATACTGCACTTTTCACACTAACTCCACACGAATTCAAAAGAAACCATGCTGGCCTTCAAAAACATGCAAGAATTGATGTTTCTAAAGTGGAAATGTCATTCTATGACAGTTTGACAAACAAATACAAATGAATCTAACATACTCATATTCCGTCATTTTCAGGTCAAAATAACGCTATTTGAGCGAGAAAAGCACAAAATGAACATATACTGCACTTTTCACACTAACTCCACACGAATTCAAAAGAAACCATGCTGGCCTTCAAAAACATGCAAGAATTGATGTTTCTAAAGTGGAAATGTCATTCTATGACAGTTTGACAAATAAATACAAATGAATCTAACATACTCATATTCCGTCATTTTCAGCTCAAAATAACGCTATTTGAGCGAGAAAAGCACAAAATGAACATATACTGCACTTTTCACACTAACTCCACACGAATTCAAAAGAAACCATGCTGGCCTTCAAAAACATGCAAGAATTGATGTTTCTAAAGTGGAAATGTCATTCTATGACAGTTTGACAAATAAATACAAATGAATCTAACATACTCATATTCCGTCATTTTCAGGTCAAAATAACGCTATTTGAGCGAGAAAAGCACAAAATGAACATATACTGCACTTTTCACACTAACTCCACACGAATTCAAAAGAAACCATGCTGGCCTTCAAAAACATGCAAGAATTGATGTTTCTAAAGTGGAAATGTCATTCTATGACAGTTTGACAAATAAATACAAATGAATCTAACATACTCATATTCCGTCATTTTCAGGTCAAAATAACGCTATTTGAGCGAGAAAAGCACAAAATGAACATATACTGCACTTTTCACACTAACTCCACACGAATTCAAAAGAAACCATGCTGGCCTTCAAAAACATGCAAGAATTGATGTTTCTAAAGTGGAAATGTCATTCTATGACAGTTTGACAAACAAATACAAATGAATCTAACATACTCATATTCCGTCATTTTCAGCTCAAAATAACGCTATTTGAGCGAGAAAAGCACAAAATGAACATATACTGCACTTTTCACACTAACTCCACACGAATTCAAAAGAAACCATGCTGGCCTTCAAAAACATGCAAGAATTGATGTTTCTAAAGTGGAAATGTCATTCTATGACAGTTTGACAAATAAATACAAATGAATCTAACATACTCATATTCCGTCATTTTCAGCTCAAAATAACGCTATTTGAGCGAGAAAAGCACAAAATGAACATATACTGCACTTTTCACACTAACTCCACACGAATTCAAAAGAAACCATGCTGGCCTTCAAAAACATGCAAGAATTGATGTTTCTAAAGTGGAAATGTCATTCTATGACAGTTTGACAAATAAATACAAATGAATCTAACATACTCATATTCCGTCATTTTCAGCTCAAAATAACGCTATTTGAGCGAGAAAAGCACAAAATGAACATATACTGCACTTTTCACACTAACTCCACACGAATTCAAAAGAAACCATGCTGGCCTTCAAAAACATGCAAGAATTGATGTTTCTAAAGTGGAAATGTCATTCTATGACAGTTTGACAAACAAATACAAATGAATCTAACATACTCATATTCCGTCATTTTCAGGTCAAAATAACGCTATTTGAGCGAGAAAAGCACAAAATGAACATATACTGCACTTTTCACACTAACTCCACACGAATTCAAAAGAAACCATGCTGGCCTTCAAAAACATGCAAGAATTGATGTTTCTAAAGTGGAAATGTCATTCTATGACAGTTTGACAAATAAATACAAATGAATCTAACATACTCATATTCCCTCATTTTCAGCTCAAAATAACGCTATTTGAGCGAGAAAAGCACAAAATGAACATATACTGCACTTTTCACACTAACTCCACACGAATTCAAAAGAAACCATGCTGGCCTTCAAAAACATGCAAGAATTGATGTTTCTAAAGTGGAAATGTCATTCTATGACAGTTTGACAAATAAATACAAATGAATCTAACATACTCATATTCCGTCATTTTCAGCTCAAAATAACGCTATTTGAGCGAGAAAAGCACAAAATGAACATATACTGCACTTTTCACACTAACTCCACACGAATTCAAAAGAAACCATGCTGGCCTTCAAAAACATGCAAGAATTGATGTTTCTAAAGTGGAAATGTCATTCTATGACAGTTTGACAAATAAATACAAATGAATCTAACATACTCATATTCCGTCATTTTCAGCTCAAAATAACGCTATTTGAGCGAGAAAAGCACAAAATGAACATATACTGCACTTTTCACACTAACTCCACACGAATTCAAAAGAAACCATGCTGGCCTTCAAAAACATGCAAGAATTGATGTTTCTAAAGTGGAAATGTCATTCTATGACAGTTTGACAAACAAATACAAATGAATCTAACATACTCATATTCCGTCATTTTCAGGTCAAAATAACGCTATTTGAGCGAGAAAAGCACAAAATGAACATATACTGCACTTTTCACACTAACTCCACACGAATTCAAAAGAAACCATGCTGGCCTTCAAAAACATGCAAGAATTGATGTTTCTAAAGTGGAAATGTCATTCTATGACAGTTTGACAAATAAATACAAATGAATCTAACATACTCATATTCCCTCATTTTCAGCTCAAAATAACGCTATTTGAGCGAGAAAAGCACAAAATGAACATATACTGCACTTTTCACACTAACTCCACACGAATTCAAAAGAAACCATGCTGGCCTTCAAAAACATGCAAGAATTGATGTTTCTAAAGTGGAAATGTCATTCTATGACAGTTTGACAAATAAATACAAATGAATCTAACATACTCATATTCCGTCATTTTCAGCTCAAAATAACGCTATTTGAGCGAGAAAAGCACAAAATGAACATATACTGCACTTTTCACACTAACTCCACACGAATTCAAAAGAAACCATGCTGGCCTTCAAAAACATGCAAGAATTGATGTTTCTAAAGTGGAAATGTCATTCTATGACAGTTTGACAAATAAATACAAATGAATCTAACATACTCATATTCCGTCATTTTCAGCTCAAAATAACGCTATTTGAGCGAGAAAAGCACAAAATGAACATATACTGCACTTTTCACACTAACTCCACACGAATTCAAAAGAAACCATGCTGGCCTTCAAAAACATGCAAGAATTGATGTTTCTAAAGTGGAAATGTCATTCTATGACAGTTTGACAAATAAATACAAATGAATCTAACATACTCATATTCCGTCATTTTCAGCTCAAAATAACGCTATTTGAGCGAGAAAAGCACAAAATGAACATATACTGCACTTTTCACACTAACTCCACACGAATTCAAAAGAAACCATGCTGGCCTTCAAAAACATGCAAGAATTGATGTTTCTAAAGTGGAAATGTCATTCTATGACAGTTTGACAAACAAATACAAATGAATCTAACATACTCATATTCCGTCATTTTCAGGTCAAAATAACGCTATTTGAGCGAGAAAAGCACAAAATGAACATATACTGCACTTTTCACACTAACTCCACACGAATTCAAAAGAAACCATGCTGGCCTTCAAAAACATGCAAGAATTGATGTTTCTAAAGTGGAAATGTCATTCTATGACAGTTTGACAAATAAATACAAATGAATCTAACATACTCATATTCCGTCATTTTCAGCTCAAAATAACGCTATTTGAGCGAGAAAAGCACAAAATGAACATATACTGCACTTTTCACACTAACTCCACACGAATTCAAAAGAAACCATGCTGGCCTTCAAAAACATGCAAGAATTGATGTTTCTAAAGTGGAAATGTCATTCTATGACAGTTTGACAAATAAATACAAATGAATCTAACATACTCATATTCCGTCATTTTCAGCTCAAAATAACGCTATTTGAGCGAGAAAAGCACAAAATGAACATATACTGCACTTTTCACACTAACTCCACACGAATTCAAAAGAAACCATGCTGGCCTTCAAAAACATGCAAGAATTGATGTTTCTAAAGTGGAAATGTCATTCTATGACAGTTTGACAAATAAATACAAATGAATCTAACATACTCATATTCCGTCATTTTCAGGTCAAAATAACGCTATTTGAGCGAGAAAAGCACAAAATGAACATATACTGCACTTTTCACACTAACTCCACACGAATTCAAAAGAAACCATGCTGGCCTTCAAAAACATGCAAGAATTGATGTTTCTAAAGTGGAAATGTCATTCTATGACAGTTTGACAAACAAATACAAATGAATCTAACATACTCATATTCCGTCATTTTCAGCTCAAAATAACGCTATTTGAGCGAGAAAAGCACAAAATGAACATATACTGCACTTTTCACACTAACTCCACACGAATTCAAAAGAAACCATGCTGGCCTTCAAAAACATGCAAGAATTGATGTTTCTAAAGTGGAAATGTCATTCTATGACAGTTTGACAAATAAATACAAATGAATCTAACATACTCATATTCCGTCATTTTCAGCTCAAAATAACGCTATTTGAGCGAGAAAAGCACAAAATGAACATATACTGCACTTTTCACACTAACTCCACACGAATTCAAAAGAAACCATGCTGGCCTTCAAAAACATGCAAGAATTGATGTTTCTAAAGTGGAAATGTCATTCTATGACAGTTTGACAAATAAATACAAATGAATCTAACATACTCATATTCCGTCATTTTCAGCTCAAAATAACGCTATTTGAGCGAGAAAAGCACAAAATGAACATATACTGCACTTTTCACACTAACTCCACACGAATTCAAAAGAAACCATGCTGGCCTTCAAAAACATGCAAGAATTGATGTTTCTAAAGTGGAAATGTCATTCTATGACAGTTTGACAAACAAATACAAATGAATCTAACATACTCATATTCCGTCATTTTCAGGTCAAAATAACGCTATTTGAGCGAGAAAAGCACAAAATGAACATATACTGCACTTTTCACACTAACTCCACACGAATTCAAAAGAAACCATGCTGGCCTTCAAAAACATGCAAGAATTGATGTTTCTAAAGTGGAAATGTCATTCTATGACAGTTTGACAAATAAATACAAATGAATCTAACATACTCATATTCCCTCATTTTCAGCTCAAAATAACGCTATTTGAGCGAGAAAAGCACAAAATGAACATATACTGCACTTTTCACACTAACTCCACACGAATTCAAAAGAAACCATGCTGGCCTTCAAAAACATGCAAGAATTGATGTTTCTAAAGTGGAAATGTCATTCTATGACAGTTTGACAAATAAATACAAATGAATCTAACATACTCATATTCCGTCATTTTCAGCTCAAAATAACGCTATTTGAGCGAGAAAAGCACAAAATGAACATATACTGCACTTTTCACACTAACTCCACACGAATTCAAAAGAAACCATGCTGGCCTTCAAAAACATGCAAGAATTGATGTTTCTAAAGTGGAAATGTCATTCTATGACAGTTTGACAAATAAATACAAATGAATCTAACATACTCATATTCCGTCATTTTCAGCTCAAAATAACGCTATTTGAGCGAGAAAAGCACAAAATGAACATATACTGCACTTTTCACACTAACTCCACACGAATTCAAAAGAAACCATGCTGGCCTTCAAAAACATGCAAGAATTGATGTTTCTAAAGTGGAAATGTCATTCTATGACAGTTTGACAAACAAATACAAATGAATCTAACATACTCATATTCCGTCATTTTCAGGTCAAAATAACGCTATTTGAGCGAGAAAAGCACAAAATGAACATATACTGCACTTTTCACACTAACTCCACACGAATTCAAAAGAAACCATGCTGGCCTTCAAAAACATGCAAGAATTGATGTTTCTAAAGTGGAAATGTCATTCTATGACAGTTTGACAAATAAATACAAATGAATCTAACATACTCATATTCCCTCATTTTCAGCTCAAAATAACGCTATTTGAGCGAGAAAAGCACAAAATGAACATATACTGCACTTTTCACACTAACTCCACACGAATTCAAAAGAAACCATGCTGGCCTTCAAAAACATGCAAGAATTGATGTTTCTAAAGTGGAAATGTCATTCTATGACAGTTTGACAAATAAATACAAATGAATCTAACATACTCATATTCCGTCATTTTCAGCTCAAAATAACGCTATTTGAGCGAGAAAAGCACAAAATGAACATATACTGCACTTTTCACACTAACTCCACACGAATTCAAAAGAAACCATGCTGGCCTTCAAAAACATGCAAGAATTGATGTTTCTAAAGTGGAAATGTCATTCTATGACAGTTTGACAAATAAATACAAATGAATCTAACATACTCATATTCCGTCATTTTCAGCTCAAAATAACGCTATTTGAGCGAGAAAAGCACAAAATGAACATATACTGCACTTTTCACACTAACTCCACACGAATTCAAAAGAAACCATGCTGGCCTTCAAAAACATGCAAGAATTGATGTTTCTAAAGTGGAAATGTCATTCTATGACAGTTTGACAAACAAATACAAATGAATCTAACATACTCATATTCCGTCATTTTCAGGTCAAAATAACGCTATTTGAGCGAGAAAAGCACAAAATGAACATATACTGCACTTTTCACACTAACTCCACACGAATTCAAAAGAAACCATGCTGGCCTTCAAAAACATGCAAGAATTGATGTTTCTAAAGTGGAAATGTCATTCTATGACAGTTTGACAAATAAATACAAATGAATCTAACATACTCATATTCCCTCATTTTCAGCTCAAAATAACGCTATTTGAGCGAGAAAAGCACAAAATGAACATATACTGCACTTTTCACACTAACTCCACACGAATTCAAAAGAAACCATGCTGGCCTTCAAAAACATGCAAGAATTGATGTTTCTAAAGTGGAAATGTCATCTATGACAGTTTGACAAATAAATACAAATGAATCTAACATACTCATATTCCGTCATTTTCAGCTCAAAATAACGCTATTTGAGCGAGAAAAGCACAAAATGAACATATACTGCACTTTTCACACTAACTCCACACGAATTCAAAAGAAACCATGCTGGCCTTCAAAAACATGCAAGAATTGATGTTTCTAAAGTGGAAATGTCATTCTATGACAGTTTGACAAATAAATACAAATGAATCTAACATACTCATATTCCGTCATTTTCAGCTCAAAATAACGCTATTTGAGCGAGAAAAGCACAAAATGAACATATACTGCACTTTTCACACTAACTCCACACGAATTCAAAAGAAACCATGCTGGCCTTCAAAAACATGCAAGAATTGATGTT
>NW_027482068.1:12500-15000 GCF_051107435.1 Chaetodon auriga | reverse complement strand
CCCGTGCCCTTGGTACTCTGCTCTCATCCCCGTGCCCCTGGTACTCTGCTCTCATCCCCGTGCCCCTGGTACTCTGCTCTCATCCCCGTGCCCCTGGTACTCTGCTCTCATCCCCGTGCCCCTGGTACTCTGCTCTCATCCCCGTGCCCTTGGTACTCTGCTCTCATCCCCGTGCCCCTGGTACTCTGCTCTCATCCCCGTGCCCCTGGTACTCTGCTCTCATCCCCGTGCCCCTGGTACTCTGCTCTCATCCCCGTGCCCCTGGTACTCTGCTCTCATCCCCGTGCCCTTGGTACTCTGCTCTCATCCCCGTGCCCCTGGTACTCTGCTCTCATCCCCGTGCCCCTGGTACTCTGCTCTCATCCCCGTGCCCCTGGTACTCCTCTCTCTCTCTCTCTCTCTCTCTCTCTCTCTCTCTCTCTCTCTTTCTCTCCCTCTCTCTCATAGACATAGCTCACCTGCCTGACCCCCTCGTCTTTTCACAGCCACAGGGAGGCTTCCATCCTTACCAGGCCTGACCCCCCCTCATCTGCTCACAGCCGTGGGGAGGCTTCCAGCCTTTTCCAGGCCCCCAGCATGAGGAGCAGGGCTGGGTGCTGGCTCCAAGCCTGAACCCCTCGTCGTCTTCTAGCAGCCACAGGGAGGCGTCTGGCCTTTCCAGGCCCCCCAGCCTGCTACTCGTGCTGGGGGCTGGCTCCAGGCCTGACCCCCTCATCTTCTCACAGCCACGGGGAGGCTTCCAGCCTTTCCAGGCCCCCAGCACGAGGAGCAGGCTGGGTGCCGGCTCCAGCCCTGACCCTCTCCTCTTCTTCTAGCAGCCACAGGGAGGCGTCTGGCCTTTCCAGGCCCCCCAGCCTGCTACTCGTGCTAGTGGCTGGCTCCAGGCCTGACCCCCTCACCTTCTCACAGCCACGGGGAGGCTTCCAGCCTTTCCAGGCCCCCAGCACGAGGAGCAGGCTGGGTGCCGGCTTCAGCCCTGACCCCCTCCTCTTCTTCTAGCAGCCACAGGGAGGCGTCTGGCCGTTCCAGGCCCCCCAGCCTGCTACTCGTGCTGGGTGCTGGCTCCAGCCCTGACCCCCTCCTCTTCTTCTAGCAGCCACAGGCAGGCGTCTGGCCTTTCCAGGCCCCCCTAGCCTGCTACTCGTACTGGGTGCTGGCTCCAGCCCTGACCCCCTCGTCGTCTTATAGCAGCCACAGGGAGGCGTCTGGCCTTTCCAGGCCCCCCAGCCTGCTACTCGTGCTGGGCGCTGGCTCCAGCCCTGACCCCCTCCTCTTCTTCTAGCAGCCACAGGCAGGCGTCTGGCCTTTCCAGGCCCCCCAGCCTGCTACTCGTGCTGGGGGCTGGCTCCAGGCCTGACCCCCTCATCTTCTCACAGCCACGGGGAGGCTTCCAGCCTTTCCAGGCCCCCAGCACGAGGAGCAGGCTGGGTGCCGGCTCCAGCCCTGACCCCCTCCTCTTCTTCTAGCAGCCACAGGCAGGCGTCTGGCCTTTCCAGGCCCCCCAGCCTGCTACTCGTGCTGGGTGCTGGCTCCAGCCCTGACCCCCTCCTCTTCTTCTAGCAGCCACAGGCAGGCGTCTGGCCTTTCCAGGCCCCCCAGCCTGCTACTCGTGCTGGTTGCTGGCTCCAGCCCTGACCCCCTCCTCTTATTCTAGCAGCCACAGGCAGGCGTCTGGCCTTTCCAGGCCCACCAGCCTGCTACTCGTGCTGGGGGCTGGCTCCAGGCCTGACCCCCTCATCTTCTCACAGCCATGGGGAGGCTTCCAGCCTTTCCAGGCCCCCAGCACGAGGAGCAGGCTGGGTGCCGGCTCCAGCCCTGACCCCCTCATCTTCTCACAGCCATGGGGAGGCTTCCAGCCTTTCCAGGCCCCCAGCACGAGGAGCAGGCTGGGTGCCGGCTCCAGCCCTGACCCCCTCCTCTTCTCACAGCCACGGGGAGGCTTCCAGCCTTTCCAGGCCCCCAGCACGAGGAGCAGGCTGGGTGCCGGCTCCAGCCCTGACCCCCTCCTCTTCTTCTAGCAGCCACAGGCAGGCGTCTGGCCTTTCCAGGCCCCCCAGCCTGCTACTCGTGCTGGGTGCTGGCTCCAGCCCTGACCCCCTCCTCTTCTTCTAGCAACCACAGGCAGGCGTCTGGCCTTTCCAGGCCCCCCAGCCTGCTACTCGTGCTGGGTGCTGGCTCCATCCCTGACCCCCTCCTCTTCTTCTAGCAGCCACAGGGAGTCTTCTGGCCTTTCCAGGCCCCCCAGCCTGCTACTCGTGCTGGGTGCTGGCTCCAGCCCTGACCCCCTCGTCTTCTTCTAGCAGCCACAGGGAGGCTTCTGGCCTTTCCAGGCCCCCCAGCCTGCTACTCGTGCTGGGTGCTGGCTCCAGCCCTGACCCCCTCCTCTTCTTCTAGCAGCCACAGGGAGGCTTCTGGCCTTTCCAGGCCCCCCAGCCTGCTTCTCGTGCTGGGTGCTGGCTCCAGCCCTGACCCCCTCGTCTTCTTCTAGCAGCCACAGGGA
>NW_027482068.1:0-2500 GCF_051107435.1 Chaetodon auriga | reverse complement strand
AGAGGAGGAGCGGGGCGGGGGACGCGCGCAAACCTCCTCTCCTCTCCGTCCGGCCGCAGAGGCGAACCCGCGGGGCCGGAGGAGCCGTCCGCCCGAACGCCAGCGGCGAGCGCTGGCCGGCGGGGGCCCTCCGATGGCGGGTCACGTGTGCCGATCGATCGGTGTGGCGGCTGTCTGACTGGCGGAGAAAAAGAAACCAAAGCGCAGAGGACCGCGGCCCGGAGGCCGGCAGACCCCTCCTGTCCGCCCCAGGCACCGGGCCTGAGGGGCGGGCATCGACGGCCGGGCGCCTCGGGCCTCTCCTCTGGAGGCCCCTGTTTCCGAAAAGCTGGTTTCTGAAATCGTGCGCAGACTCGCTTGGGAAGGCGGGTAAAAGCGCGCGCCGTTCGGAGAGAAGGGGGTGCCCAAAGCAGTTGGATTTCAACCGCTTTGGGGCCCTCACCCCAAAGCGCGGAGAACCGGGGCCCGGAGGCCGGCAGACCCCTCCTGTCCGCCCCACGCACCGAGCCTGAGGGGCGGGCATCGACGGCCGGGCGCCTCGGGCCTCTCCTCTGGAGGCCCCTGTTTCCGAAAAGCTGGTTTCTGAAATCGTGCGCAGACTCGCTTGGGAAGGCGGGTAAAAGCGCGCGCCTTTCGGAGAGAAGGGGGTACCCAAAGCGGTTGGATTTCAACCGCTTTGGGGCCTTCTCTCCGAAAACGACTTTTGTCGTTTTTCCTTCCCCGCTCCTTCTGTACTTTATCTTTTTTGACGTTTTGTCATCGGGGACGTGGCGAAAAATGTAGAAAATGAAAGAAATGTAGAAAATACGCAAGACGCGCTTGGCTTTGGCCTGCGCTTTTCGCCTTCTCTCTGAAAATGACAAAGCGGTTGGATTTCAACCGCTTTGGCCTGCTTTTCGCCTTCTCTCCGAGATTGACTTTGTCATATTTTTCTCCCCCCACTTCTTCTTCTTGTCGTTTTGGTTTTATGCCCCTGGTACTCTGCTCTCATCCCCGTGCCCTTGGTACTCTGCTCTCATCCCCGTGCCCCTGGTACTCTGCTCTCATCCCCGTGCCCCTGGTACTCTGCTCTCATCCCCGTGCCCCTGGTACTCTGCTCTCATCCCCGGCCCTGCTGGTACTCTGCTCTCATCCCCGTGCCCTTGGTACTCTGCTCTCATCCCCGTGCCCCTGGTACTCTGCTCTCATCCCCGTGCCCCTGGTACTCTGCTCTCATCCCCGTGCCCCTGGTACTCTGCTCTCATCCCCGTGCCCCTGGTACTCTGCTCTCATCCCCGTGCCCTTGGTACTCTGCTCTCATCCCCTCTCATCCCCGTGCCCCTGGTACTCTGCTCTCATCCCCGTGCCCCTGGTACTCTGCTCTCATCCCCGTGCCCCTGGTACTCCTCTCTCTCTCTCTCTCTCTCTCTCTCTCTCTCTCTCTCTCTCTCTTTCTCTCCCTCTCTCTCATAGACATAGCTCACCTGCCTGACCCCCTCGTCTTTTCACAGCCACAGGGAGGCTTCCATCCTTACCAGGCCTGACCCCCCCTCATCTGCTCACAGCCGTGGGGAGGCTTCCAGCCTTTTCCAGGCCCCCAGCATGAGGAGCAGGGCTGGGTGCTGGCTCCAAGCCTGAACCCCTCGTCGTCTTCTAGCAGCCACAGGGAGGCGTCTGGCCTTTCCAGGCCCCCCAGCCTGCTACTCGTGCTGGGGGCTGGCTCCAGGCCTGACCCCCTCATCTTCTCACAGCCACGGGGAGGCTTCCAGCCTTTCCAGGCCCCCAGCACGAGGAGCAGGCTGGGTGCCGGCTCCAGCCCTGACCCTCTCCTCTTCTTCTAGCAGCCACAGGGAGGCGTCTGGCCTTTCCAGGCCCCCCAGCCTGCTACTCGTGCTAGTGGCTGGCTCCAGGCCTGACCCCCTCACCTTCTCACAGCCACGGGGAGGCTTCCAGCCTTTCCAGGCCCCCAGCACGAGGAGCAGGCTGGGTGCCGGCTTCAGCCCTGACCCCCTCCTCTTCTTCTAGCAGCCACAGGGAGGCGTCTGGCCGTTCCAGGCCCCCCAGCCTGCTACTCGTGCTGGGTGCTGGCTCCAGCCCTGACCCCCTCCTCTTCTTCTAGCAGCCACAGGCAGGCGTCTGGCCTTTCCAGGCCCCCCTAGCCTGCTACTCGTACTGGGTGCTGGCTCCAGCCCTGACCCCCTCGTCGTCTTATAGCAGCCACAGGGAGGCGTCTGGCCTTTCCAGGCCCCCCAGCCTGCTACTCGTGCTGGGCGCTGGCTCCAGCCCTGACCCCCTCCTCTTCTTCTAGCAGCCACAGGCAGGCGTCTGGCCTTTCCAGGCCCCCCAGCCGGCCCCCCAGCCTGCTACTCGTGCTGGGGGCTGGCTCCAGGCCTGACCCCCTCATCTTCTCACAGCCACGGGGAGGCTTCCAGCCTTTCCAGGCCCCCAGCACGAGGAGCAGGCTGGGTGCCGGCTCCAGCCCTGACCCCCTCCTCTTCTTCTAGCAGCCACAGGCAGGCGT
>NW_027482067.1:0-22379 GCF_051107435.1 Chaetodon auriga | reverse complement strand
CATCAATTCTTGCATGTTTTTGAAGGCCAGCATGGTTTTCTTTTGAATTCGTGTGGAGTTAGTGTGAAAAGTGCAGTATATGTTCATTTTGTGCTTTTCTCGCTCAAATAGCGTTATTTTGAGCTGAAAATGACGGAATATGAGTATGTTAGATTCATTTGTATTTATTTGTCAAACTGTCATAGAGTGACATTTCCACTTTAGAAACATCAATTCTTGCATGTTTTTGAAGGCCAGCATGGTTTCTTTTGAATTCGTGTGGAGTTAGTGTGAAAAGTGCAGTATATGTTCATTTTGTGCTTTTCTCGCTCAAATAGCGTTATTTTGAGCTGAAAATGACGGAATATGAGTATGTTAGATTCATTTGTATTTATTTGTCAAACTGTCATAGAGTGACATTTCCACTTTAGAAACATCAATTCTTGCATGTTTTTGAAGGCCAGCATGGTTTCTTTTGAATTCGTGTGGAGTTAGTGTGAAAAGTGCAGTATATGTTCATTTTGTGCTTTTCTCGCTCAAATAGCGTTATTTTGAGCTGAAAATGACGGAATATGAGTATGTTAGATTCATTTGTATTTATTTGTCAAACTGTCATAGAGTGACATTTCCACTTTAGAAACATCAATTCTTGCATGTTTTTGAAGGCCAGCATGGTTTCTTTTGAATTCGTGTGGAGTTAGTGTGAAAAGTGCAGTATATGTTCATTTTGTGCTTTTCTCGCTCAAATAGCGTTATTTTGAGCTGAAAATGACGGAATATGAGTATGTTAGATTCATTTGTATTTATTTGTCAAACTGTCATAGAATGACATTTCCACTTTAGAAACATCAATTCTTGCATGTTTTTGAAGGCCAGCATGGTTTCTTTTGAATTCGTGTGGAGTTAGTGTGAAAAGTGCAGTATATGTTCATTTTGTGCTTTTCTCGCTCAAATAGCGTTATTTTGAGCTGAAAATGACGGAATATGAGTATGTTAGATTCATTTGTATTTATTTGTCAAACTGTCATAGAGTGACATTTCCACTTTAGAAACATCAATTCTTGCATGTTTTTGAAGGCCAGCATGGTTTCTTTTGAATTCGTGTGGAGTTAGTGTGAAAAGTGCAGTATATGTTCATTTTGTGCTTTTCTCGCTCAAATAGCGTTATTTTGAGCTGAAAATGACGGAATATGAGTATGTTAGATTCATTTGTATTTATTTGTCAAACTGTCATAGAGTGACATTTCCACTTTAGAAACATCAATTCTTGCATGTTTTTGAAGGCCAGCATGGTTTCTTTTGAATTCGTGTGGAGTTAGTGTGAAAAGTGCAGTATATGTTCATTTTGTGCTTTTCTCGCTCAAATAGCGTTATTTTGAGCTGAAAATGACGGAATATGAGTATGTTAGATTCATTTGTATTTATTTGTCAAACTGTCATAGAATGACATTTCCACTTTAGAAACATCAATTCTTGCATGTTTTTGAAGGCCAGCATGGTTTCTTTTGAATTCGTGTGGAGTTAGTGTGAAAAGTGCAGTATATGTTCATTTTGTGCTTTTCTCGCTCAAATAGCGTTATTTTGAGCTGAAAATGACGGAATATGAGTATGTTAGATTCATTTGTATTTATTTGTCAAACTGTCATAGAGTGACATTTCCACTTTAGAAACATCAATTCTTGCATGTTTTTGAAGGCCAGCATGGTTTCTTTTGAATTCGTGTGGAGTTAGTGTGAAAAGTGCAGTATATGTTCATTTTGTGCTTTTCTCGCTCAAATAGCGTTATTTTGAGCTGAAAATGACGGAATATGAGTATGTTAGATTCATTTGTATTTATTTGTCAAACTGTCATAGAATGACATTTCCACTTTAGAAACATCAATTCTTGCATGTTTTTGAAGGCCAGCATGGTTTCTTTTGAATTCGTGTGGAGTTAGTGTGAAAAGTGCAGTATATGTTCATTTTGTGCTTTTCTCGCTCAAATAGCGTTATTTTGAGCTGAAAATGACGGAATATGAGTATGTTAGATTCATTTGTATTTATTTGTCAAACTGTCATAGAGTGACATTTCCACTTTAGAAACATCAATTCTTGCATGTTTTTGAAGGCCAGCATGGTTTCTTTTGAATTCGTGTGGAGTTAGTGTGAAAAGTGCAGTATATGTTCATTTTGTGCTTTTCTCGCTCAAATAGCGTTATTTTGAGCTGAAAATGACGGAATATGAGTATGTTAGATTCATTTGTATTTATTTGTCAAACTGTCATAGAGTGACATTTCCACTTTAGAAACATCAATTCTTGCATGTTTTTGAAGGCCAGCATGGTTTCTTTTGAATTCGTGTGGAGTTAGTGTGAAAAGTGCAGTATATGTTCATTTTGTGCTTTTCTCGCTCAAATAGCGTTATTTTGAGCTGAAAATGACGGAATATGAGTATGTTAGATTCATTTGTATTTATTTGTCAAACTGTCATAGAATGACATTTCCACTTTAGAAACATCAATTCTTGCATGTTTTTGAAGGCCAGCATGGTTTCTTTTGAATTCGTGTGGAGTTAGTGTGAAAAGTGCAGTATATGTTCATTTTGTGCTTTTCTCGCTCAAATAGCGTTATTTTGAGCTGAAAATGACGGAATATGAGTATGTTAGATTCATTTGTATTTATTTGTCAAACTGTCATAGAGTGACATTTCCACTTTAGAAACATCAATTCTTGCATGTTTTTGAAGGCCAGCATGGTTTCTTTTGAATTCGTGTGGAGTTAGTGTGAAAAGTGCAGTATATGTTCATTTTGTGCTTTTCTCGCTCAAATAGCGTTATTTTGAGCTGAAAATGACGGAATATGAGTATGTTAGATTCATTTGTATTTATTTGTCAAACTGTCATAGAATGACATTTCCACTTTAGAAACATCAATTCTTGCATGTTTTTGAAGGCCAGCATGGTTTCTTTTGAATTCGTGTGGAGTTAGTGTGAAAAGTGCAGTATATGTTCATTTTGTGCTTTTCTCGCTCAAATAGCGTTATTTTGAGCTGAAAATGACGGAATATGAGTATGTTAGATTCATTTGTATTTATTTGTCAAACTGTCATAGAATGACATTTCCACTTTAGAAACATCAATTCTTGCATGTTTTTGAAGGCCAGCATGGTTTCTTTTGAATTCGTGTGGAGTTAGTGTGAAAAGTGCAGTATATGTTCATTTTGTGCTTTTCTCGCTCAAATAGCGTTATTTTGAGCTGAAAATGACGGAATATGAGTATGTTAGATTCATTTGTATTTATTTGTCAAACTGTCATAGAATGACATTTCCACTTTAGAAACATCAATTCTTGCATGTTTTTGAAGGCCAGCATGGTTTCTTTTGAATTCGTGTGGAGTTAGTGTGAAAAGTGCAGTATATGTTCATTTTGTGCTTTTCTCGCTCAAATAGCGTTATTTTGAGCTGAAAATGACGGAATATGAGTATGTTAGATTCATTTGTATTTATTTGTCAAACTGTCATAGAGTGACATTTCCACTTTAGAAACATCAATTCTTGCATGTTTTTGAAGGCCAGCATGGTTTCTTTTGAATTCGTGTGGAGTTAGTGTGAAAAGTGCAGTATATGTTCATTTTGTGCTTTTCTCGCTCAAATAGCGTTATTTTGAGCTGAAAATGACGGAATATGAGTATGTTAGATTCATTTGTATTTATTTGTCAAACTGTCATAGAATGACATTTCCACTTTAGAAACATCAATTCTTGCATGTTTTTGAAGGCCAGCATGGTTTCTTTTGAATTCGTGTGGAGTTAGTGTGAAAAGTGCAGTATATGTTCATTTTGTGCTTTTCTCGCTCAAATAGCGTTATTTTGAGCTGAAAATGACGGAATATGAGTATGTTAGATTCATTTGTATTTATTTGTCAAACTGTCATAGAATGACATTTCCACTTTAGAAACATCAATTCTTGCATGTTTTTGAAGGCCAGCATGGTTTCTTTTGAATTCGTGTGGAGTTAGTGTGAAAAGTGCAGTATATGTTCATTTTGTGCTTTTCTCGCTCAAATAGCGTTATTTTGAGCTGAAAATGACGGAATATGAGTATGTTAGATTCATTTGTATTTATTTGTCAAACTGTCATAGAATGACATTTCCACTTTAGAAACATCAATTCTTGCATGTTTTTGAAGGCCAGCATGGTTTCTTTTGAATTCGTGTGGAGTTAGTGTGAAAAGTGCAGTATATGTTCATTTTGTGCTTTTCTCGCTCAAATAGCGTTATTTTGAGCTGAAAATGACGGAATATGAGTATGTTAGATTCATTTGTATTTATTTGTCAAACTGTCATAGAATGACATTTCCACTTTAGAAACATCAATTCTTGCATGTTTTTGAAGGCCAGCATGGTTTCTTTTGAATTCGTGTGGAGTTAGTGTGAAAAGTGCAGTATATGTTCATTTTGTGCTTTTCTCGCTCAAATAGCGTTATTTTGAGCTGAAAATGACGGAATATGAGTATGTTAGATTCATTTGTATTTATTTGTCAAACTGTCATAGAGTGACATTTCCACTTTAGAAACATCAATTCTTGCATGTTTTTGAAGGCCAGCATGGTTTCTTTTGAATTCGTGTGGAGTTAGTGTGAAAAGTGCAGTATATGTTCATTTTGTGCTTTTCTCGCTCAAATAGCGTTATTTTGAGCTGAAAATGACGGAATATGAGTATGTTAGATTCATTTGTATTTATTTGTCAAACTGTCATAGAATGACATTTCCACTTTAGAAACATCAATTCTTGCATGTTTTTGAAGGCCAGCATGGTTTCTTTTGAATTCGTGTGGAGTTAGTGTGAAAAGTGCAGTATATGTTCATTTTGTGCTTTTCTCGCTCAAATAGCGTTATTTTGAGCTGAAAATGACGGAATATGAGTATGTTAGATTCATTTGTATTTATTTGTCAAACTGTCATAGAATGACATTTCCACTTTAGAAACATCAATTCTTGCATGTTTTTGAAGGCCAGCATGGTTTCTTTTGAATTCGTGTGGAGTTAGTGTGAAAAGTGCAGTATATGTTCATTTTGTGCTTTTCTCGCTCAAATAGCGTTATTTTGAGCTGAAAATGACGGAATATGAGTATGTTAGATTCATTTGTATTTATTTGTCAAACTGTCATAGAATGACATTTCCACTTTAGAAACATCAATTCTTGCATGTTTTTGAAGGCCAGCATGGTTTCTTTTGAATTCGTGTGGAGTTAGTGTGAAAAGTGCAGTATATGTTCATTTTGTGCTTTTCTCGCTCAAATAGCGTTATTTTGAGCTGAAAATGACGGAATATGAGTATGTTAGATTCATTTGTATTTATTTGTCAAACTGTCATAGAGTGACATTTCCACTTTAGAAACATCAATTCTTGCATGTTTTTGAAGGCCAGCATGGTTTCTTTTGAATTCGTGTGGAGTTAGTGTGAAAAGTGCAGTATATGTTCATTTTGTGCTTTTCTCGCTCAAATAGCGTTATTTTGAGCTGAAAATGACGGAATATGAGTATGTTAGATTCATTTGTATTTATTTGTCAAACTGTCATAGAATGACATTTCCACTTTAGAAACATCAATTCTTGCATGTTTTTGAAGGCCAGCATGGTTTCTTTTGAATTCGTGTGGAGTTAGTGTGAAAAGTGCAGTATATGTTCATTTTGTGCTTTTCTCGCTCAAATAGCGTTATTTTGAGCTGAAAATGACGGAATATGAGTATGTTAGATTCATTTGTATTTATTTGTCAAACTGTCATAGAGTGACATTTCCACTTTAGAAACATCAATTCTTGCATGTTTTTGAAGGCCAGCATGGTTTCTTTTGAATTCGTGTGGAGTTAGTGTGAAAAGTGCAGTATATGTTCATTTTGTGCTTTTCTCGCTCAAATAGCGTTATTTTGAGCTGAAAATGACGGAATATGAGTATGTTAGATTCATTTGTATTTATTTGTCAAACTGTCATAGAGTGACATTTCCACTTTAGAAACATCAATTCTTGCATGTTTTTGAAGGCCAGCATGGTTTCTTTTGAATTCGTGTGGAGTTAGTGTGAAAAGTGCAGTATATGTTCATTTTGTGCTTTTCTCGCTCAAATAGCGTTATTTTGAGCTGAAAATGACGGAATATGAGTATGTTAGATTCATTTGTATTTATTTGTCAAACTGTCATAGAATGACATTTCCACTTTAGAAACATCAATTCTTGCATGTTTTTGAAGGCCAGCATGGTTTCTTTTGAATTCGTGTGGAGTTAGTGTGAAAAGTGCAGTATATGTTCATTTTGTGCTTTTCTCGCTCAAATAGCGTTATTTTGAGCTGAAAATGACGGAATATGAGTATGTTAGATTCATTTGTATTTATTTGTCAAACTGTCATAGAGTGACATTTCCACTTTAGAAACATCAATTCTTGCATGTTTTTGAAGGCCAGCATGGTTTCTTTTGAATTCGTGTGGAGTTAGTGTGAAAAGTGCAGTATATGTTCATTTTGTGCTTTTCTCGCTCAAATAGCGTTATTTTGAGCTGAAAATGACGGAATATGAGTATGTTAGATTCATTTGTATTTATTTGTCAAACTGTCATAGAGTGACATTTCCACTTTAGAAACATCAATTCTTGCATGTTTTTGAAGGCCAGCATGGTTTCTTTTGAATTCGTGTGGAGTTAGTGTGAAAAGTGCAGTATATGTTCATTTTGTGCTTTTCTCGCTCAAATAGCGTTATTTTGAGCTGAAAATGACGGAATATGAGTATGTTAGATTCATTTGTATTTATTTGTCAAACTGTCATAGAATGACATTTCCACTTTAGAAACATCAATTCTTGCATGTTTTTGAAGGCCAGCATGGTTTCTTTTGAATTCGTGTGGAGTTAGTGTGAAAAGTGCAGTATATGTTCATTTTGTGCTTTTCTCGCTCAAATAGCGTTATTTTGAGCTGAAAATGACGGAATATGAGTATGTTAGATTCATTTGTATTTATTTGTCAAACTGTCATAGAATGACATTTCCACTTTAGAAACATCAATTCTTGCATGTTTTTGAAGGCCAGCATGGTTTCTTTTGAATTCGTGTGGAGTTAGTGTGAAAAGTGCAGTATATGTTCATTTTGTGCTTTTCTCGCTCAAATAGCGTTATTTTGAGCTGAAAATGACGGAATATGAGTATGTTAGATTCATTTGTATTTATTTGTCAAACTGTCATAGAGTGACATTTCCACTTTAGAAACATCAATTCTTGCATGTTTTTGAAGGCCAGCATGGTTTCTTTTGAATTCGTGTGGAGTTAGTGTGAAAAGTGCAGTATATGTTCATTTTGTGCTTTTCTCGCTCAAATAGCGTTATTTTGAGCTGAAAATGACGGAATATGAGTATGTTAGATTCATTTGTATTTATTTGTCAAACTGTCATAGAATGACATTTCCACTTTAGAAACATCAATTCTTGCATGTTTTTGAAGGCCAGCATGGTTTCTTTTGAATTCGTGTGGAGTTAGTGTGAAAAGTGCAGTATATGTTCATTTTGTGCTTTTCTCGCTCAAATAGCGTTATTTTGAGCTGAAAATGACGGAATATGAGTATGTTAGATTCATTTGTATTTATTTGTCAAACTGTCATAGAATGACATTTCCACTTTAGAAACATCAATTCTTGCATGTTTTTGAAGGCCAGCATGGTTTCTTTTGAATTCGTGTGGAGTTAGTGTGAAAAGTGCAGTATATGTTCATTTTGTGCTTTTCTCGCTCAAATAGCGTTATTTTGAGCTGAAAATGACGGAATATGAGTATGTTAGATTCATTTGTATTTATTTGTCAAACTGTCATAGAATGACATTTCCACTTTAGAAACATCAATTCTTGCATGTTTTTGAAGGCCAGCATGGTTTCTTTTGAATTCGTGTGGAGTTAGTGTGAAAAGTGCAGTATATGTTCATTTTGTGCTTTTCTCGCTCAAATAGCGTTATTTTGAGCTGAAAATGACGGAATATGAGTATGTTAGATTCATTTGTATTTATTTGTCAAACTGTCATAGAGTGACATTTCCACTTTAGAAACATCAATTCTTGCATGTTTTTGAAGGCCAGCATGGTTTCTTTTGAATTCGTGTGGAGTTAGTGTGAAAAGTGCAGTATATGTTCATTTTGTGCTTTTCTCGCTCAAATAGCGTTATTTTGAGCTGAAAATGACGGAATATGAGTATGTTAGATTCATTTGTATTTATTTGTCAAACTGTCATAGAATGACATTTCCACTTTAGAAACATCAATTCTTGCATGTTTTTGAAGGCCAGCATGGTTTCTTTTGAATTCGTGTGGAGTTAGTGTGAAAAGTGCAGTATATGTTCATTTTGTGCTTTTCTCGCTCAAATAGCGTTATTTTGAGCTGAAAATGACGGAATATGAGTATGTTAGATTCATTTGTATTTATTTGTCAAACTGTCATAGAATGACATTTCCACTTTAGAAACATCAATTCTTGCATGTTTTTGAAGGCCAGCATGGTTTCTTTTGAATTCGTGTGGAGTTAGTGTGAAAAGTGCAGTATATGTTCATTTTGTGCTTTTCTCGCTCAAATAGCGTTATTTTGAGCTGAAAATGACGGAATATGAGTATGTTAGATTCATTTGTATTTATTTGTCAAACTGTCATAGAATGACATTTCCACTTTAGAAACATCAATTCTTGCATGTTTTTGAAGGCCAGCATGGTTTCTTTTGAATTCGTGTGGAGTTAGTGTGAAAAGTGCAGTATATGTTCATTTTGTGCTTTTCTCGCTCAAATAGCGTTATTTTGAGCTGAAAATGACGGAATATGAGTATGTTAGATTCATTTGTATTTATTTGTCAAACTGTCATAGAGTGACATTTCCACTTTAGAAACATCAATTCTTGCATGTTTTTGAAGGCCAGCATGGTTTCTTTTGAATTCGTGTGGAGTTAGTGTGAAAAGTGCAGTATATGTTCATTTTGTGCTTTTCTCGCTCAAATAGCGTTATTTTGAGCTGAAAATGACGGAATATGAGTATGTTAGATTCATTTGTATTTATTTGTCAAACTGTCATAGAGTGACATTTCCACTTTAGAAACATCAATTCTTGCATGTTTTTGAAGGCCAGCATGGTTTCTTTTGAATTCGTGTGGAGTTAGTGTGAAAAGTGCAGTATATGTTCATTTTGTGCTTTTCTCGCTCAAATAGCGTTATTTTGAGCTGAAAATGACGGAATATGAGTATGTTAGATTCATTTGTATTTATTTGTCAAACTGTCATAGAATGACATTTCCACTTTAGAAACATCAATTCTTGCATGTTTTTGAAGGCCAGCATGGTTTCTTTTGAATTCGTGTGGAGTTAGTGTGAAAAGTGCAGTATATGTTCATTTTGTGCTTTTCTCGCTCAAATAGCGTTATTTTGAGCTGAAAATGACGGAATATGAGTATGTTAGATTCATTTGTATTTATTTGTCAAACTGTCATAGAATGACATTTCCACTTTAGAAACATCAATTCTTGCATGTTTTTGAAGGCCAGCATGGTTTCTTTTGAATTCGTGTGGAGTTAGTGTGAAAAGTGCAGTATATGTTCATTTTGTGCTTTTCTCGCTCAAATAGCGTTATTTTGAGCTGAAAATGACGGAATATGAGTATGTTAGATTCATTTGTATTTATTTGTCAAACTGTCATAGAATGACATTTCCACTTTAGAAACATCAATTCTTGCATGTTTTTGAAGGCCAGCATGGTTTCTTTTGAATTCGTGTGGAGTTAGTGTGAAAAGTGCAGTATATGTTCATTTTGTGCTTTTCTCGCTCAAATAGCGTTATTTTGAGCTGAAAATGACGGAATATGAGTATGTTAGATTCATTTGTATTTATTTGTCAAACTGTCATAGAATGACATTTCCACTTTAGAAACATCAATTCTTGCATGTTTTTGAAGGCCAGCATGGTTTCTTTTGAATTCGTGTGGAGTTAGTGTGAAAAGTGCAGTATATGTTCATTTTGTGCTTTTCTCGCTCAAATAGCGTTATTTTGAGCTGAAAATGACGGAATATGAGTATGTTAGATTCATTTGTATTTATTTGTCAAACTGTCATAGAATGACATTTCCACTTTAGAAACATCAATTCTTGCATGTTTTTGAAGGCCAGCATGGTTTCTTTTGAATTCGTGTGGAGTTAGTGTGAAAAGTGCAGTATATGTTCATTTTGTGCTTTTCTCGCTCAAATAGCGTTATTTTGAGCTGAAAATGACGGAATATGAGTATGTTAGATTCATTTGTATTTATTTGTCAAACTGTCATAGAATGACATTTCCACTTTAGAAACATCAATTCTTGCATGTTTTTGAAGGCCAGCATGGTTTCTTTTGAATTCGTGTGGAGTTAGTGTGAAAAGTGCAGTATATGTTCATTTTGTGCTTTTCTCGCTCAAATAGCGTTATTTTGAGCTGAAAATGACGGAATATGAGTATGTTAGATTCATTTGTATTTATTTGTCAAACTGTCATAGAATGACATTTCCACTTTAGAAACATCAATTCTTGCATGTTTTTGAAGGCCAGCATGGTTTCTTTTGAATTCGTGTGGAGTTAGTGTGAAAAGTGCAGTATATGTTCATTTTGTGCTTTTCTCGCTCAAATAGCGTTATTTTGAGCTGAAAATGACGGAATATGAGTATGTTAGATTCATTTGTATTTATTTGTCAAACTGTCATAGAATGACATTTCCACTTTAGAAACATCAATTCTTGCATGTTTTTGAAGGCCAGCATGGTTTCTTTTGAATTCGTGTGGAGTTAGTGTGAAAAGTGCAGTATATGTTCATTTTGTGCTTTTCTCGCTCAAATAGCGTTATTTTGAGCTGAAAATGACGGAATATGAGTATGTTAGATTCATTTGTATTTATTTGTCAAACTGTCATAGAATGACATTTCCACTTTAGAAACATCAATTCTTGCATGTTTTTGAAGGCCAGCATGGTTTCTTTTGAATTCGTGTGGAGTTAGTGTGAAAAGTGCAGTATATGTTCATTTTGTGCTTTTCTCGCTCAAATAGCGTTATTTTGAGCTGAAAATGACGGAATATGAGTATGTTAGATTCATTTGTATTTATTTGTCAAACTGTCATAGAGTGACATTTCCACTTTAGAAACATCAATTCTTGCATGTTTTTGAAGGCCAGCATGGTTTCTTTTGAATTCGTGTGGAGTTAGTGTGAAAAGTGCAGTATATGTTCATTTTGTGCTTTTCTCGCTCAAATAGCGTTATTTTGAGCTGAAAATGACGGAATATGAGTATGTTAGATTCATTTGTATTTATTTGTCAAACTGTCATAGAATGACATTTCCACTTTAGAAACATCAATTCTTGCATGTTTTTGAAGGCCAGCATGGTTTCTTTTGAATTCGTGTGGAGTTAGTGTGAAAAGTGCAGTATATGTTCATTTTGTGCTTTTCTCGCTCAAATAGCGTTATTTTGAGCTGAAAATGACGGAATATGAGTATGTTAGATTCATTTGTATTTATTTGTCAAACTGTCATAGAATGACATTTCCACTTTAGAAACATCAATTCTTGCATGTTTTTGAAGGCCAGCATGGTTTCTTTTGAATTCGTGTGGAGTTAGTGTGAAAAGTGCAGTATATGTTCATTTTGTGCTTTTCTCGCTCAAATAGCGTTATTTTGAGCTGAAAATGACGGAATATGAGTATGTTAGATTCATTTGTATTTATTTGTCAAACTGTCATAGAATGACATTTCCACTTTAGAAACATCAATTCTTGCATGTTTTTGAAGGCCAGCATGGTTTCTTTTGAATTCGTGTGGAGTTAGTGTGAAAAGTGCAGTATATGTTCATTTTGTGCTTTTCTCGCTCAAATAGCGTTATTTTGAGCTGAAAATGACGGAATATGAGTATGTTAGATTCATTTGTATTTATTTGTCAAACTGTCATAGAGTGACATTTCCACTTTAGAAACATCAATTCTTGCATGTTTTTGAAGGCCAGCATGGTTTCTTTTGAATTCGTGTGGAGTTAGTGTGAAAAGTGCAGTATATGTTCATTTTGTGCTTTTCTCGCTCAAATAGCGTTATTTTGAGCTGAAAATGACGGAATATGAGTATGTTAGATTCATTTGTATTTATTTGTCAAACTGTCATAGAATGACATTTCCACTTTAGAAACATCAATTCTTGCATGTTTTTGAAGGCCAGCATGGTTTCTTTTGAATTCGTGTGGAGTTAGTGTGAAAAGTGCAGTATATGTTCATTTTGTGCTTTTCTCGCTCAAATAGCGTTATTTTGAGCTGAAAATGACGGAATATGAGTATGTTAGATTCATTTGTATTTATTTGTCAAACTGTCATAGAATGACATTTCCACTTTAGAAACATCAATTCTTGCATGTTTTTGAAGGCCAGCATGGTTTCTTTTGAATTCGTGTGGAGTTAGTGTGAAAAGTGCAGTATATGTTCATTTTGTGCTTTTCTCGCTCAAATAGCGTTATTTTGAGCTGAAAATGACGGAATATGAGTATGTTAGATTCATTTGTATTTATTTGTCAAACTGTCATAGAGTGACATTTCCACTTTAGAAACATCAATTCTTGCATGTTTTTGAAGGCCAGCATGGTTTCTTTTGAATTCGTGTGGAGTTAGTGTGAAAAGTGCAGTATATGTTCATTTTGTGCTTTTCTCGCTCAAATAGCGTTATTTTGAGCTGAAAATGACGGAATATGAGTATGTTAGATTCATTTGTATTTATTTGTCAAACTGTCATAGAATGACATTTCCACTTTAGAAACATCAATTCTTGCATGTTTTTGAAGGCCAGCATGGTTTCTTTTGAATTCGTGTGGAGTTAGTGTGAAAAGTGCAGTATATGTTCATTTTGTGCTTTTCTCGCTCAAATAGCGTTATTTTGAGCTGAAAATGACGGAATATGAGTATGTTAGATTCATTTGTATTTATTTGTCAAACTGTCATAGAGTGACATTTCCACTTTAGAAACATCAATTCTTGCATGTTTTTGAAGGCCAGCATGGTTTCTTTTGAATTCGTGTGGAGTTAGTGTGAAAAGTGCAGTATATGTTCATTTTGTGCTTTTCTCGCTCAAATAGCGTTATTTTGAGCTGAAAATGACGGAATATGAGTATGTTAGATTCATTTGTATTTATTTGTCAAACTGTCATAGAATGACATTTCCACTTTAGAAACATCAATTCTTGCATGTTTTTGAAGGCCAGCATGGTTTCTTTTGAATTCGTGTGGAGTTAGTGTGAAAAGTGCAGTATATGTTCATTTTGTGCTTTTCTCGCTCAAATAGCGTTATTTTGAGCTGAAAATGACGGAATATGAGTATGTTAGATTCATTTGTATTTATTTGTCAAACTGTCATAGAATGACATTTCCACTTTAGAAACATCAATTCTTGCATGTTTTTGAAGGCCAGCATGGTTTCTTTTGAATTCGTGTGGAGTTAGTGTGAAAAGTGCAGTATATGTTCATTTTGTGCTTTTCTCGCTCAAATAGCGTTATTTTGAGCTGAAAATGACGGAATATGAGTATGTTAGATTCATTTGTATTTATTTGTCAAACTGTCATAGAATGACATTTCCACTTTAGAAACATCAATTCTTGCATGTTTTTGAAGGCCAGCATGGTTTCTTTTGAATTCGTGTGGAGTTAGTGTGAAAAGTGCAGTATATGTTCATTTTGTGCTTTTCTCGCTCAAATAGCGTTATTTTGAGCTGAAAATGACGGAATATGAGTATGTTAGATTCATTTGTATTTATTTGTCAAACTGTCATAGAATGACATTTCCACTTTAGAAACATCAATTCTTGCATGTTTTTGAAGGCCAGCATGGTTTCTTTTGAATTCGTGTGGAGTTAGTGTGAAAAGTGCAGTATATGTTCATTTTGTGCTTTTCTCGCTCAAATAGCGTTATTTTGAGCTGAAAATGACGGAATATGAGTATTTTAGATTCATTTGTATTTATTTGTCAAACTGTCATAGAATGACATTTCCACTTTAGAAACATCAATTCTTGCATGTTTTTGAAGGCCAGCATGGTTTCTTTTGAATTCGTGTGGAGTTAGTGTGAAAAGTGCAGTATATGTTCATTTTGTGCTTTTCTCGCTCAAATAGCGTCTTATTGTGCTTTTCTCGCTCAAATAGCGTTATTCTGACCTGAAAATCACAGAATATGAGTATTTTAGATTCATTTGTATTTATTTGTCAAACTGTCATAGAATGACATTTCCACTTTAGAAACATCAATTCTTGCATGTTTTTGAAGGACAGCATGGTTTATTTTGAATTCGTGTTGAGTTAGTGTGAAAAGTGCAGTATATGTTCATTTTGTGCTTTTCTCGCTCTAATAGCGTCTTATCTTGCTTTTTTCGCTCAAATGTGTTATATATTAATCGGACTTCCTTCACAGTTATTGTGAATAATGCAAGTGTTGATGTTGTACTTGTCTCATTCATACAATACGATTTTGAAAATAAAATCAGATGATTGTCACTATTTGAGATTCCCCTTTTTATTGCGTTATCGTGTCCTAGAATGAGAATGACACTTGAAACGCTCCAATGTGAATGTTTTTGATGGACAAAATCGTTTAATTCGACATCTTTTAAATTACTGTTAAATTTGTATGTGTTCATGTTGACTTGTATTGCCATACAAGATAACGTAAAAAGTGGAAATGTCATTCTATGGCAGTTTGACACATAAATACAAATGAATCTAAAATAGTCACATTCATGTCATTTCCCAGTCAGAATAACGCATTTGAGCGAGAAAAGCATAAAAGACGCCATTTGAGTGAGAGAAGCACAAAATCAACACTTGTTGCACTGTTCACAGTAAATCAACACAAATTCAAAATAAACCACGCTGTCCTTCAAAAACATGCAAGACTTGATGTTTCTAAAGGGGAATTGTCATTCTCAGACAGTTTGACAAATAAAAACAAAAGAATATAAAATAATCACATTTATGTCATTTCCCAGTCAGAATAACGCTATTTGAGCGAGAAAAGCAGAAAAGACGCTGTTTGAGTGAGAAAAACAGAAAAGACGCTGTTTGAGCGAGAAAAGCATAAAAGACGCCGTTTGAGCGAGTAAAGCATAAAAGACGCCATTTGAGTGAGAGAAGCACAAAAACAACACTTGTTGCACTTTTCACAGTAAATCAACACAAATTCAAAATAAACCATGCTGTCCTTCAAAAACATGCAAGACTTGATGTTTCTAAAGGGGAATTGTCATTCTCAGACAGTTTGACAAATTGGATGACAACATTCATTTAGTTTTACAGTCAAAATCACACTACATGAGCAACAGAAGCACAACATCAACACTTGTATTTTTCACAGAAACTGTGAAGGAAGTGAAATTAAAACATGTTGTCATTCATAAACATTCACAGTTGAATGTTTCTCAAGTGGAATTGACATTCTGAGACAGTGTGACACAGAAAAACAAATGAATCTTAAATGGTGACACTCATTTGATATCTCAGTTAAAATCACATTACATGAGCAACAGAAGCACAACATCAACACTTGTATTTTTCACAGAAACTGTGAAGGAAGTCAAATTAAAACATGTTGTCATTCATAAACATTCACATTTGAATGCTTCTAAAGTGAAATTGACATCCTGAGACAGTGTGACACATAAAAACACATGAATCTTGGATGATAACATTCATTTAGATTTACAGTCAAAATCACACGACATGAGCGACAGAAGCACAACATCAACACTTGTATTTTTCACAGAAACTGTGAAGGAAGTCAAATTAAAACATGTTGTCCTTCATAAACATTCACATTTAAATGCTTCTAAAGTGAAATTGACATTCTGAGACAGTGTGACACATAAAAACAAATGAATCTTAAATGGTGACGCTCATTTCATTTTACAGTCAAAATCATTACATATGAGCGACAGGAGCACAAAATGAACATGAAACATGTTGTCCGTCATAAATATTCACAGTTGAATGTGTCTAAAGTGAAATTGTCATTCTGAGACAGTGTGACACATAAAAACACATGAATCTTGGATGATAACATTCATTTAGTTTTACAGTCAAAATCACACTACATGAGCGACAGAAGCACAACATCAACACTTGTATGTTTCACAGAAACTGTGAAGGAAGTCAAATTAAAACATGTTGTCATTCATGAACATTCACAGTTGAATGTTTCTCAAGTAAAATTGTCATTCTGAGACAGTGTGACACATAAAAACAAATGAATCTTAAATGGTGACACTCATTTGATATCTCAGTCAAAATCACATTACATGAGCAACAGAAGCACAACATCAACACTTGTATTTTTCACAGAAACTGTAAAGGAAGTCAAATTAAAACATGTTGTCATTCATAAACATTCACAGTTGAATGCTTCTAAAGTGGAATTGACATTCTGAGACAGTGTGACACATAAAAACAAATGAATCTTAAATGGTGACGCTCATTTGATTTTACAGTCAAAATCATACTACATGAGGGACAGGGACACAACATCAACACTTGTATTTGTCACAGAAACTGTGAAGGAAGTCAAATTAAAACATGTCCTTCATAAACATTCACATTTGAATGTTTCTATAGTGAAATTGACATTCTGAGACAGTGTGACACATAAAAACAAATGAATCTTAAATGGTGACACTCATTTGATATCTCAGTCAAAATCATATTACATGAGCAACAGAAGCACAACATCAAAACTTGTATTTTTCACAGAAACTGTGAAGGAAGTCAAATTAAAACATGTTGTCCTTCATAAACATTCACAGTTGAATGCTTCTAAAGTGAAATTGACATTCTGAGACAGTGTGACACATAAAAACAAATGAATCTTAAATGGTGACGCTCATTTGATTTTACAGTCAAAATCATTACATATGAGCGACAGGAGCACAAAATGAACATGAAACATGTTGTCAGTCATAAATATTCACAGTTGAATGTGTCTAAAGTGGAATTGACATTCTGAGACAGTGTGACACATAAAAACAAATGAATCTTAAATGGTGACACTCATTTGATATCTCAGTCAAAATCACATCACATGAGCGACAGAAGCACAAACTGAACACTTGTCGCATTTTTTACAGTAACTGAAAAATAAGTCAAATTAAACAATACTGTTCTTCATAAACATTCGCATTTGAGTGTTTTTTAGCTCCAGATTTAGTTCCGAGACAGTTTGGCACATAAAAACAGCCACACTTTAAACAGTGACTAGTGATATTAGTGCTTCCTCTGGTGAGTTTATATTTCCTTCTGGGTATTTGCTGTGTATGTGCAGTAACTGCAATGTAAGTCAAATGAGGCCACATTTTCCTTCATGAACATCCCCATTTGAGTGTGTCTGAGATGGAAATTTCATTTGAAAAAAGGTTTGTTTTGTTTATGTATTCTTGTGTGTGTGTGTGTGTGTGTGTGTGTGTGTGTGTGTGTGTGTGTTACTACCGTAGAATGTGTGTATTGTAGAGATCTCATGAAGCTCATCTGTTCTGTCCGATGCAGCCACAGGTATGATCAAGTAAGCTGAGCATAAGATCACACCCTTCTCAGATGAAAGGGATCCTGGATCGCTGTGTTTCGCTCCATGTCATTCCACAATATGAGGAGACTAATGAAAAAAAGCAATACAGAAATAAATACTATCATTATTATCAAAAATAATAATCAAAATAATATCTTATAGCTAGATCTTATACAGCGCTTTTCAGGGAACAACGGTGCAAGTAATGAAACACAAACACAAATATATGGCAGTTGACATGCTCACAATCTTTGGCTCCTTCTTTGAAATGGTAAAACCATAAACAATGTACTCCACTACGAGATCTCTCCAGATCGCTCTCTCTGACTTTTCCCAGCAACGGTCTAAGGCAATGTGCGCTTCTCGAAGGTACTTAGTGTTTTCAATAACAGTCAAAGAGGGTGTTGATGCTCTCTCTGGTGGTCTCATATTGTAACTACACTTGTTAAAATTTACTGGCTGGTCATTCTATGTGGGCCACACTGATACCCTTCAAGAGTATCAACAGTTGGGTGTCTCTGAACTGGAAGTTTGATACTCAGAACTAATGGCACTTCATTAGAGCTTCACCCAAAATAGTCATGTTCATTTGATTTCAGTGTCAACATCACATGACCTCAGTGTCAGAGGCACAAAATAAACATTTGCTTTATGCAGGGAACATTTCCAATTTAAGCGAAACAAAACCAAGCCATACTTCATTGACACTCACATTTGAGTGTGTCTGAGATGGAAACGGTTTACCAAAGAGTCGATAAAAATAAAAGAGAAAGAAAAAATGAGAACTTAAAATGAGAATAAGGGAGCACTGGACAGTGCATGGATGTTCCTCAGTAAATTAATAAATCACTTCAGGGATGTGCCATATCATATCATATATTCATGATAATGCCAGTATAATTTCTGTGATTAAAATTCATATTGTCTCATCTCCCGTCTCGTCGTCTTCCACTTATCCAGGTCTGGATAAGTGGACAGACAGCCCTCTCCACAGCCACTTCCACCAGCTCCTGTGAGGGATCCCAAGGCGTTCCCAGGCCAGCCGAGAGACATAATCCCTTCAGCGTGTCCTGGGTCCACCCCATGGTGTCCTCCCTGACGGTCCGATCCCCAGACACAGAAGCTGTCTGAAATTCATATTTTGATAATGGTAATATTTTGACAAGTTGAAAAAAATCTGTTTGTATGGAAATACAGTTTATCTTTGTGGATTGTTTTGATGCCAAATTGACAAGAAGACTGCTGACATATAATGCCTTTTATCTTGTGCTTCTGGAGTAATGTGTTTTTACGGACACATAAGGAATTGTTAATACATCATATGTCTTAAAGGGAGATTGGTATAATGTTTTCCCCAGAGACCACAGGGAATTCAAATACTATATATATGCCTATATGTGTGTATGTGTGTGTGTGTGTGTGTGTGTGTGTGTGTGTGTGTGTATATATGTATATATGTATGTGTGTGTGTGTGTGTGTGTGTGTGTGTGTGTGTATATGTATTTTTTTTTTTTAATGTTTTGTCACAACAACAGACACGAGGTAACTGTAGTTACCTAGTGTTTATTCAGTAGTTTTGTACCTCTGACTTTGGCCCATAGCCCATCTATAGACTTAATTTTACTGTTGAAATATAACAATAACAATTAATAGAATGATTTGCATTTTAAAAAATCAGCCAAGACAGAATTCTGTGAAAAGGCTGAACATTCAGGTTGCAGTTTGAAGGTCAAGTGAATTTTATTTAATTTTATTTTCTATATAGTGCCAGCTCACAACATAAGCCATTTGAGAATACCTTTCGTCTAGAACAGGTCTATATCTTGTCTTTTATTAAACAAACTATATAACCTTATCTTATTTATCTTGTTTACAGGAGGGCATGTCATTTCTGTCTCTACATGGTCGCATGTTTACAATTCTCCTCTGCTCTCTGGATCGGTGCGCGCGCACACACACACGCGCACACATGTACACAAAGACACCTGCACACACACACACACACAGACATGTGTGCGCACATGCACCCACCAGCGGGCAGAGAGCGCTTTTTCACTGAGTACATGTGGTCCATACATAGAGCAGTGGTTCCCTACCATTATATTAGGAGGGCCACCCCCCTTGAAGGTCAAGTTGATTTTATTTGATTTTATTTTCTATATAGCGCCAGATCACAACATAAGTCATTTGAGAATACATTTCTGATAGAACAGACCTTGTCCCTTTATTAAACACAATACAACACAAACTCAATAGCCTTATCTTATTTATCTTATTTACAGGAGGTCATGCGTTTACAGTTCTCCTCTGCTCTCTGTATCGTGCGCGGCGGAGTTCCACCCTGATGTCCGCCTGTGACCCACCAGTTGAGAATCACTGATTTAGAGGATAGTTGAGAAAAAAATCACCACACAGAAATGGCCTTGCAGACACAGAGTGCATTAAGAGTCCATAATAAAATTACCTGGTGTGGGATCAATAAAGTCCTATCTTGTCTTATGTCAATCATCTTTCATCGCAATGAGGACGACTTCATTAAATCATCATACCTAGTGACAACGAATCAGCCCTTCTTGTATGATATCCTTCCCCTGTTATGAAATATTGCACATCTACAAAAAAATTTGTATTAAGTATCTCAGTGAAGCCAAACTGTGAGACTGCACCTTCAACATGTTGAGAAGAACACGGCAAACTGCCTTTACTTTGTGAGGCAGGAGGACCAAGCTGATAAATAGGCCTCAAAATGTCTTTCTGCAAGAGTGAAACATACATTTTTACAATTCTTCAAATGACGCACTGATAACTCTTTCAGAAGCAAATTTAATCTATTCAAAGTACATGTCTGTCCTCACTCATATATATTCTGAATCTCCTCATCAGTATTCTGAATAGCAGATGCTGGAATAAAATACCATCCCTCTAAATTTATGTAAAACTACACACATTTCAGAGACACAATTCACTGAAATAAGACATGTCCCCAACAATGTCCTCAGTATCTGACACACTGACAGTTTCCTGTATGGTACTCTATGCTGTAAAAATGTAAAAGAACATTTAGAGTTGGTATCTTTGAATGGGCCACAACTCACATGTCTGTGTTTACTGGACCTTTGCCAACTAAGGTTAAATGAAGATTTTAAAATGAACAGTTTTGCATGCTCTCACTGGGCAGTTAAAAGTGCTAATTTAATCCGCCACACAGGTATTCACTTGCATTTTCATGTTGCTATTGCCATATCCTGTGCAACTCACAATGTCCCATTTCAGTCATGCCTGGAAATGGAGACCACATTTTTTCAAAAGCACTTTTGCCAGACTCACAATGTCCCATTATGGTGAGAATGCAGCATATCCAAAAAAAGAAAAAAAAAACACCTCCTGCTTTCAACCTATTCCAACACACATGAAAATACAAGTGAACGGATTCTCTGCAAGTGAAACAGCAATAATGTTACATCTTAAAAATCAAACCGCCATATATCCACCATACTGTATGGCACATTAGCCTGTAATAAGTTCAGTCATGCCTGCAAATGGAGACCACAGTTTTTTCCAAAAGCAACCTTGCAAGACTTGCTAATCAAACACAATTTCATCAACAAAAGTGTATGTAGATTCCACACATATGAAAAAGCCACAACTTCACCTCAAATTAGCACACATCTAGCATACTATGGCATATAGCCTGCAATAAGTTCAGTCGTGCCTGCAAATGGAGACCACATTTTTTCAAAAGCACTTTTGCCAGACTCGCTAATCACAGACTCACAATGTCCCATTATGGTGAGAATGCAGTGCAGCATATCCAAAAACAAAAAAAACAACAAAAAAACAACTGCTTTCAAACTATTCCAACACACATGAAAATACAAGTGAATGGATTCTCTGCAAGTGAAACAGCAATAATGTTACATCTTAAAAATCAAACTGCCATATATCCACCATACTATACGCACATTAGGCTTTGCAAGACTTGCTAATCAAACACAATTTCATCAACGAAAGTGTGTGTAGATTCCACACAAATGAAAAAGCTACAACTTCACCTCAAAACTAGCACACATCTAGCACGAAACTAACAGCATAACGTTAGCTAACTCTCAGCATACTATGGCATATTAGCCTGTAATATGTTCAGTCATGCAGGGAAACGGGGTCCGCGTTTTACCAAAGCACTTTAGCAAAAATCAATAGTCACAGGCAATATTGGTGGAGACAAAAAGAAAATAAAAGTCTTCAGTGTTAACATGACTTAACATGCATAGCATTAACGTTACCCCGGAACACAAATGCATGGATAATCTTAATTATTCCAATCATATTACAGTGCTTACCTTGCTAACGTTGACTTGATCTTGCTGATAACTGAAGATGGGCTGTAACAATGTCCAAAAATGTCAGAGAGGACGGTGGGCGCCGTCCTGACAGTACCACCGTTGCGCAGCGCATAGTTAATGTGCTGTTTGAATGATGCGTCAAAGATGTTTGAATGCAGGAGCTCTTTCTGTCCACACCCTGTATTCAAATGTACAATGCATTAAAGATCCTCTGAAGAAAAAAAAAAAAAAAAAAAAAAAAAAAAACGCCACCTGGACTCCAGAATAGAAACATCTTTGATGTGCCGTTCATCCAGCACACCAAGGACATCTTTGAAGTATTCCCAATAGAAGTGACGTCAACGTCTGCGTCCCCATAGTCCCTCTGACTTCTCTGGACTTCGTCGTTGTTCCAGCCCGTCTTCCCTTGCCGATCAGGTCAAGTCAACGTTAGCAAGGTAAGCGTTTTAATATGATCTGACTCAGATTATCCTCTCTGGGACATAGG
>NW_027482066.1:20000-22484 GCF_051107435.1 Chaetodon auriga | reverse complement strand
AATGAGAGTGGAGGCAGGAGGAAAGGAAAAGGGTTAGGCTGGGAGCCAGCCCTGTGAAGGGTATAGAGCTGGTCCGGCGTGCCACGGCCGGGACGAAAACCGCATCGTTCGTCCTGAATCGGAGGTTGGACTGTGTATGCACAGTATAGTATGTGGAATATATACAAAGGTTGAGAATTTTTAAACAAAAATAAAAGAAAGTAATTGTGAGAAATAAAGAAAAGTAAAAGAGGTTGCTGTATGCCTGGAAAAGGCCGGAAGCCTCCCCACGGCTGTGAGAAGGCCAGGGGGTCAGGCCTGGAGCCAGCCCCCAGCAGGAGTAGCAGGCTGGGGGTCCTGGAAAGGCTGGAAACCTCCCCGTGGCTGCGAGAAGACGAGGGGGTCAGGCCTGGAGCCAGCACCCAGCCTGCTCCTCATGCTGGGGGCCTGGAAAAGGCCGGAAGCCTCCCCACGGCTGTGAGAAGGCCAGGGGGTCAGGCCTGGAGCCAGCCCCCAGTACGAGTAGCAGGCTGGGGGGCCTGGAAAGGCCAGACGCCTGCCTGTGGCTGCTAGAAGAAGACGAGGGGGTCAGGGCTGGAGCCAGCACCCAGCACGAGTAGCAGGCTGGGGGGCCTGGAAAGGCCAGAAGCCTCCCTGTGGCTGCTAGAAGAAGAGGAGGGGGTCAGGGCTGGAGCCAGCACCCAGCACGAGTAGCAGGCTGGGGGGCCTGGAAAGGCCAGAAGCCTCCCTGTGGCTGCTAGAAGAAGACGAGGGGGTCAGGGCTGGAGCCAGCACCCAGCACGAGTAGCAGGCTGGGGGGCCTGGAAAGGCCAGAAGCCTCCCTGTGGCTGCTAGAAGAAGAGGAGGGGGTCAGGGCTGGAGCCAGCACCCAGCACGAGTAGCAGGCTGGGGGGCCTGGAAAGGCCAGAAGCCTCCCTGTGGCTGCTAGAAGAAGAGGAGGGGGTCAGGGCTGGAGCCAGCACCCAGCACGAGTAGCAGGCTGGGGGGCCTGGAAAGGCCAGACGCCTGCCTGTGGCTGCTAGAAGAAGAGGAGGGGGTCAGGGCTGGAGCCGGCACCCAGCCTGCTCCTCGTGCTGGGGGCCTGGAAAGGCTGGAAGCCTCCCCATGGCTGTGAGAAGATGAGGGGGTCAGGGCTGGAGCCGGCACCCAGCCTGCTCCTCGTGCTGGGGGCCTGGAAAGGCTGGAAGCCTCCCCATGGCTGTGAGAAGATGAGGGGGTCAGGGCTGGAGCCGGCACCCAGCCTGCTCCTCGTGCTGGGGGCCTGGAAAGGCTGGAAGCCTCCCCATGGCTGTGAGAAGATGAGGGGGTCAGGGCTGGAGCCGGCACCCAGCCTGCTCCTCGTGCTGGGGGCCTGGAAAGGCTGGAAGCCTCCCCATGGCTGTGAGAAGATGAGGGGGTCAGGGCTGGAGCCGGCACCCAGCCTGCTCCTCGTGCTGGGGGCCTGGAAAGGCTGGAAGCCTCCCCATGGCTGTGAGAAGATGAGGGGGTCAGGGCTGGAGCCGGCACCCAGCCTGCTCCTCGTGCTGGGGGCCTGGAAAGGCTGGAAGCCTCCCCGTGGCTGTGAGAAGATGAGGGGGTCAGGCCTGGAGCCAGCCCCCAGCACGAGTAGCAGGCTGGGGGGCCTGGAAAGGCCAGACGCCTCCCTCTGGCTGCTAGAAGAAGAGGAGGGGGTCAGGGCTGGAGCCAGCGCCCAGCACGAGTAGCAGGCTGGGGGGCCTGGAAAGGCCAGACGCCTCCCTGTGGCTGCTATAAGACGACGAGGGGGTCAGGGCTGGAGCCAGCGCCCAGTACGAGTAGCAGGCTAGGGGGGCCTGGAAAGGCCAGACGCCTGCCTGTGGCTGCTAGAAGAAGAGGAGGGGGTCAGGGCTGGAGCCAGCACCCAGCACGAGTAGCAGGCTGGGGGGCCTGGAAAGGCCAGACGCCTCCCTGTGGCTGCTAGAAGAAGAGGAGGGGGTCAGGGCTGGAGCCGGCACCCAGCCTGCTCCTCGTGCTGGGGGCCTGGAAAGGCTGGAAGCCTCCCCGTGGCTGTGAGAAGGTGAGGGGGTCAGGCCTGGAGCCAGCCCCCAGCACGAGTAGCAGGCTGGGGGGCCTGGAAAGGCCAGACGCCTCCCTGTGGCTGCTAGAAGACGACGAGGGGTTCAGGCTTGGAGCCAGCACCCAGCCCTGCTCCTCATGCTGGGGGCCTGGAAAAGGCTGGAAGCCTCCCCACGGCTGTGAGCAGATGAGGGGGGTCAGGCCTGGTAAGGATGGAAGCCTCCCTGTGGCTGTGAAAAGACGAGGGGGTCAGGCAGGTGAGCTATGTCTATGAGAGAGAGGGAGAGAAAGAGAGAGAGAGAGAGAGAGAGAGAGAGAGAGAGAGAGAGAGAGAGAGAGAGGAGTACCAGGGGCACGGGGATGAGAGCAGAGTACCAGGGGCACGGGGATGAGAGCAGAGTACCAAGGGCACGGGGATGAGAGCAGAGTACCAGGGGCACGGGGATGAGA
>NW_027482066.1:7500-10000 GCF_051107435.1 Chaetodon auriga | reverse complement strand
GCCAGCCCTTGAGGTTGGTGAAGGCAGGCAGGCAGGCTAGCTGGCTGGCTGGCGGATGAGAGTGGAGGCAGGAGGAAAGGAAAAGAGTTAGGCTGGGAGCCAGCCCTTGGGGTTGGTGAAGGCAGGCAGGCAGGCAGGCTGGCTGGCTAATGAGAGTGGAGGCAGGAGGAAAGGAAAAGGGTTAGGCTGGGAGCCAGCCCTTGAGGTTGGTGAAGGCAGGCAGGCAGGCAGGCAGGCAGGCTAGCTGGCTGGCTGGCGGATGAGAGTGGAGGCAGGAGGAAAGGAAAAGAGTTAGGCTGGGAGCCAGCCCTTGGGGTTGGTGAAGGCAGGCAGGCAGGCAGGCAGGCAGGCAGGCAGGCAGGCAGGCAGGCAGGCAGGCAGGCAGGCAGGCTGGCTGGCTGGCTGGCGGATGAGAGTGGAGGCAGGAGGAAAGGAAAAGAGTTAGGCTGGGAGCCAGCCCTTGGGGTTGGTGAAGGCAGGCAGGCAGGCTAGCTGGCTGGCTGGCGGATGAGAGTGGAGGCAGGAGGAAAGGAAAAGAGTTAGGCTGGGAGCCAGCCCTTGGGGTTGGTGAAGGCAGGCAGGCAGGCAGGCAGGCAGGCTGGCTGGCTGGCGGATGTGAGTGGAGGCAGGAGGAAAGGAAAAGAGTTAGGCTGGGAGCCAGCCCTTGGGGTTGGTGAAGGCAGGCAGGCAGGCAGGCAGGCAGGCAGGCAGGCAGGCTGGCTGGCTGGCGGATGTGAGTGGAGGCAGGAGGAAAGGAAAAGAGTTAGGCTGGGAGCCAGCCCTTGGGGTTGGTGAAGGCAGGCAGGCAGGCAGGCTGGCTGGCTAATGAGAGTGGAGGCAGGAGGAAAGGAAAAGGGTTAGGCTGGGAGCCAGCCCTGTGAAGGGTATAGAGCTGGTCCGGCGTGCCACGGCCGGGACGAAAACCGCATCGTTCGTCCTGAATCGGAGGTTGGACTGTGTATGCACAGTATAGTATGTGGAATATATACAAAGGTTGAGAATTTTTAAACAAAAATAAAAGAAAGTAATTGTGAGAAATAAAGAAAAGTAAAAGAGGTTGCTGTATGCCTGGAAAAGGCCGGAAGCCTCCCCACGGCTGTGAGAAGGCCAGGGGGTCAGGCCTGGAGCCAGCCCCCAGCAGGAGTAGCAGGCTGGGGGTCCTGGAAAGGCTGGAAACCTCCCCGTGGCTGCGAGAAGACGAGGGGGTCAGGCCTGGAGCCAGCACCCAGCCTGCTCCTCATGCTGGGGGCCTGGAAAAGGCCGGAAGCCTCCCCACGGCTGTGAGAAGGCCAGGGGGTCAGGCCTGGAGCCAGCCCCCAGTACGAGTAGCAGGCTGGGGGGCCTGGAAAGGCCAGACGCCTGCCTGTGGCTGCTAGAAGAAGACGAGGGGGTCAGGGCTGGAGCCAGCACCCAGCACGAGTAGCAGGCTGGGGGGCCTGGAAAGGCCAGAAGCCTCCCTGTGGCTGCTAGAAGAAGAGGAGGGGGTCAGGGCTGGAGCCAGCACCCAGCACGAGTAGCAGGCTGGGGGGCCTGGAAAGGCCAGAAGCCTCCCTGTGGCTGCTAGAAGAAGACGAGGGGGTCAGGGCTGGAGCCAGCACCCAGCACGAGTAGCAGGCTGGGGGGCCTGGAAAGGCCAGAAGCCTCCCTGTGGCTGCTAGAAGAAGAGGAGGGGGTCAGGGCTGGAGCCAGCACCCAGCACGAGTAGCAGGCTGGGGGGCCTGGAAAGGCCAGAAGCCTCCCTGTGGCTGCTAGAAGAAGAGGAGGGGGTCAGGGCTGGAGCCAGCACCCAGCACGAGTAGCAGGCTGGGGGGCCTGGAAAGGCCAGACGCCTGCCTGTGGCTGCTAGAAGAAGAGGAGGGGGTCAGGGCTGGAGCCGGCACCCAGCCTGCTCCTCGTGCTGGGGGCCTGGAAAGGCTGGAAGCCTCCCCATGGCTGTGAGAAGATGAGGGGGTCAGGGCTGGAGCCGGCACCCAGCCTGCTCCTCGTGCTGGGGGCCTGGAAAGGCTGGAAGCCTCCCCATGGCTGTGAGAAGATGAGGGGGTCAGGGCTGGAGCCGGCACCCAGCCTGCTCCTCGTGCTGGGGGCCTGGAAAGGCTGGAAGCCTCCCCATGGCTGTGAGAAGATGAGGGGGTCAGGGCTGGAGCCGGCACCCAGCCTGCTCCTCGTGCTGGGGGCCTGGAAAGGCTGGAAGCCTCCCCATGGCTGTGAGAAGATGAGGGGGTCAGGGCTGGAGCCGGCACCCAGCCTGCTCCTCGTGCTGGGGGCCTGGAAAGGCTGGAAGCCTCCCCATGGCTGTGAGAAGATGAGGGGGTCAGGGCTGGAGCCGGCACCCAGCCTGCTCCTCGTGCTGGGGGCCTGGAAAGGCTGGAAGCCTCCCCGTGGCTGTGAGAAGATGAGGGGGTCAGGCCTGGAGCCAGCCCCCAGCACGAGTAGCAGGCTGGGGGGCCTGGAAAGGCCAGACGCCTCCCTCTGGCTGCTAGAAGAAGAGGAGGGGGTCAGG
>NW_027482065.1:20000-22559 GCF_051107435.1 Chaetodon auriga | reverse complement strand
AGGGTTAGGCTGGGAGCCAGCCCTTGAGGTTGGTGAAGGCAGGCAGGCTGGCAGGCTGGCTGGCTGGCGGATGAGAGTGGAGGCAGGAGGAAAGGAAAAGAGTTAGGCTAGGAGCCAGCCCTTGGGGTTGGTGAAGGCAGGCAGGCAGGCAGGCAGGCTGGCTGGCTGGCGGATGAGAGTGGAGGCAGGAGGAAAGGAACAGAGTTAGGCTGGGAGCCAGCCCTTGGGGTTGGTGAAGGCAGGCAGGCAGGCAGGCAGGCAGGCAGGCAGGCAGGCAGGCAGGCAGGCAGGCAGGCAGGCTGGCTGGCAGGCTGGCTGGCGGATGAGAGTGGAGGCAGGAGGAAAGGAAAAGGGTTAGGCTGGGAGCCAGCCCTTGGGGTTGGTGAAGGCAGGCAGGCAGGCAGGCAGGCAGGCAGCCAGGCAGGCAGGCAGGCAGGCAGGCTGGCTGGCTGGTGGATGAGAGTGGAGGCAGGAGGAAAGGAAAAGGGTTAGGCTGGGAGCCAGCCCTTGAGGTTGGTGAAGGCAGGCAGGCAGGCAGGCTGGCAGGCTGGCTGGCTGGCGGATGAGAGTGGAGGCAGGAGGAAAGGAAAAGGGTTAGGCTGGGAGCCAGCCCTGTGAAGGGTATAGAGCTGGTCCGGCGTGCCACGGCCGGGACGAAAACCGCATCGTTCGTCCTGAATCGGAGGTTGGACTGTGTATGCACAGTATAGTATGTGGAATATATACAAAGGTTGAGAATTTTTAAACAAAAATGAAAGAAAGTAATTGTGAGAAATAAAGAAAAGGAAAAGAGGTTGCTGTATGCCTGGAAAAGGCCGGAAGCCTCCCCACGGCTGTGAGAAGGCCAGGGGGTCAGGCCTGGAGCCAGCCCCCAGTACGAGTAGCAGGCTGGGGGGCCTGGAAAGGCCAGACGCCTGCCTGTGGCTGCTAGAAGAAGACGAGGGGCTCAGGGCTGGAGCCAGCACCCAGCACGAGTAGCAGGCTGGGGGGCCTGGAAAGGCCAGAAGCCTCCCTGTGGCTGCTAGAAGAAGACGAGGGGGTCAGGGCTGGAGCCAGCACCCAGCACGAGAAGCAGGCTGGGGGGCCTGGAAAGGCCAGAAGCCTCCCTGTGGCTGCTAGAAGAAGAGGAGGGGGTCAGGGCTGGAGCCAGCACCCAGCACGAGTAGCAGGCTGGGGGGCCTGGAAAGGCCAGAAGCCTCCCTGTGGCTGCTAGAAGAAGACGAGGGGGTCAGGGCTGGAGCCAGCACCCAGCACGAGTAGCAGGCTGGGGGGCCTGGAAAGGCCAGACGCCTGCCTGTGGCTGCTAGAAGAAGAGGAGGGGGTCAGGGCTGGAGCCGGCACCCAGCCTGCTCCTCGTGCTGGGGGCCTGGAAAGGCTGGAAGCCTCCCCGTGGCTGTGAGAAGATGAGGGGGTCAGGCCTGGAGCCAGCCCCCAGCACGAGTAGCAGGCTGGGGGGCCTGGAAAGGCCAGACGCCTGCCTGTGGCTGCTAGAAGAAGAGGAGGGGGTCAGGGCTGGAGCCAGCGCCCAGCACGAGTAGCAGGCTGGGGGGCCTGGAAAGGCCAGACGCCTCCCTGTGGCTGCTATAAGACGACGAGGGGGTCAGGGCTGGAGCCAGCACCCAGTACGAGTAGCAGGCTAGGGGGGCCTGGAAAGGCCAGACGCCTGCCTGTGGCTGCTAGAAGAAGAGGAGGGGGTCAGGGCTGGAGCCAGCACCCAGCACGAGTAGCAGGCTAGGGGGGCCTGGAAAGGCCAGACGCCTCCCTGTGGCTGCTAGAAGAAGAGGAGGGGGTCAGGGCTGGAGCCGGCACCCAGCCTGCTCCTCGTGCTGGGGGCCTGGAAAGGCTGGAAGCCTCCCCGTGGCTGTGAGAAGGTGAGGGGGTCAGGCCTGGAGCCAGCCCCCAGCACGAGTAGCAGGCTGGGGGGCCTGGAAAGGCCAGACGCCTCCCTGTGGCTGCTAGAAGAAGAGGAGAGGGTCAGGGCTGGAGCCGGCACCCAGCCTGCTCCTCGTGCTGGGGGCCTGGAAAGGCTGGAAGCCTCCCCATGGCTGTGAGAAGATGAGGGGGTCAGGGCTGGAGCCGGCACCCAGCCTGCTCCTCGTGCTGGGGGCCTGGAAAGGCTGGAAGCCTCCCCATGGCTGTGAGAAGATGAGGGGGTCAGGGCTGGAGCCGGCACCCAGCCTGCTCCTCGTGCTGGGGGCCTGGAAAGGCTGGAAGCCTCCCCATGGCTGTGAGAAGATGAGGGGGTCAGGGCTGGAGCCGGCACCCAGCCTGCTCCTCGTGCTGGGGGCCTGGAAAGGCTGGAAGCCTCCCCATGGCTGTGAGAAGATGAGGGGGTCAGGGCTGGAGCCGGCACCCAGCCTGCTCCTCGTGCTGGGGGCCTGGAAAGGCTGGAAGCCTCCCCATGGCTGTGAGAAGATGAGGGGGTCAGGGCTGGAGCCGGCACCCAGCCTGCTCCTCGTGCTGGGGGCCTGGAAAGGCTGGAAGCCTCCCCGTGGCTGTGAGAAGATGAGGGGGTCAGGCCTGGAGCCAGCCCCCAGCACGAGTAGCAGGCTGGGGGGC
>NW_027482064.1:0-27106 GCF_051107435.1 Chaetodon auriga | reverse complement strand
AGGCTTAAATTATTAACTTACTATGGGGATGATGATCAGACTGAAAAATTACCGTTTATGCCAAATTCTAATTGGACCCCCCCAGAAGGAAAAATGCCTCCTCATATTCTAAATTTAATTCAATTGGACCTCAATTATTTCCAAAATTCATTTCAAGTAATGAGAATCAAACCTAACTTAGCACAAGAAGAAAATCTGGCCTTAAAAGAATTAATCAATAACAAGGAAATCATTATTAAACCGGCAGATAAGGGCAGTGTGGTTGTTATAATGGACCTCCAACAATATATATGGGAAGGCAATAGACAATTGGCAAATCCAAATTATTATATTAAATTAGACAAACCAATATACCCAGAAACCTTCAATTTAGTAAGCCAAATTTTCAATAAAATACACGAGAAAAAACTAATCAACAACAAACAACGTAATTATCTAATTGGCGACTCAGAACCCAGGCCCAGGAGATTTTATTTACTCCCAAAAATTCATAAAGATCCGGCCACCTGGAGTAAACCGTTTGAAATCCCTCCTGGACGCCCTATTGTCTCAGATTGCAGCAGTGAAACTTATAGAGCAGCCGAATTCATTGATTATTATATAAACCCTTTAGCCAAAAAACATAACAGTTATATTAAAGATACATACGATTTTATAGATAAAATAAAAAATTTAATTATACCTGATAACTCTATTTTATTTACTATAGATGTAGATAGCCTATATACTAATATTGATATACAAGAAGGTATTCTTGCTATTAAAAATATCTTATATCAAAATCCTGATAAAAAGAGACCTGATAAAGAATTATTACAACTATTAGAAATCAATTTGACTCGCAACGACTTCGAATTCAACGGGAATTACTTCCTACAAATTAAAGGGACAGCTATGGGCAAGAAATTTGCTCCTGCTTATGCAGACATTTTTATGGCTGAATGGGAAACTGCTGCTCTGAAAAAATGCCCAATTAAACCTTTACATTATTATAGATATCTTGATGACATCTGGGGGGTCTGGGTTCACTCAGAGGAAGAGTTTACACAATTCCTGGAAATTCTTAACAACCACAATCCCTCCATCAAATTGAAATCCACACTGCACAACAATTCAATTGACTTTTTAGACACAACAACATTCAAAGGACCAAAATTTAAAACACATAACCAATTGGACGTTAAGGTTTATTTCAAGGACACTGACACACATGCTTTATTACACAAGAGTAGCTTTCACCCCAAACACACATTCGCTGGATTAGTTAAATCACAACTGCTTAGATTTCATAGAATATGCACACAACAGGAGGATTTCAAGGAGGCCACTCGAGTGCTATTTTCTGCTTTGTCCAGTAGGGGGTACTCTAGGACCTTTCTTAGAAACACTTTTAAGACTTTTCTCCATAGCAAAGCAATACAGATCTCTACTGCTCTGCCTTTTGTCTGTACGTACTCACCTTCCACAGTCCAATTGGTTCGAAGAATCAAGAACAATTTAGAGACCTATTTGAAATTAAATAAACCAGAAAATGATTGGAGAATTATTGCTGCATTCAGGAAAAACAGAAATTTGAAAGATTACCTTGTAAGAGCGAAAATTAAGCCGGGACCTGTGAAAAACACAACAGGTATACAACATAGATATTTTAGACAGCTGGAATGGGTTTATGACTATCAAAAACAGAAGGTATTTAAAACGGCCAAACATTGTAATATTTATTCGAAAAATTGTATATACTTGATGTACTGTACTAAATGTGATAAACGATATATTGGGGAAACAAAGTTATCCATTAATGTACGTTTTACCTGTCATAAGCATAACATTGTTAAACAGAAGAATACTGACCGGTATGTCGTCCAGCACTTTGTCTCCCACGGCTGGGAGGCCATGCAGGCCCTTGTCCTGCAAACAAACCCTCATTGGTCCACGCCACAGAGACGCAGGGCTGAACGCGACTGGATCAACAAGCTGGGCACTACTTATCCACAAGGTTTGAATCAAAGACAATATTATCGTGCCTAAACTCAACCTCATCTCTCAGCCCTGCCCTAATCCCAACCCCATTCGAGCCCAAATTTAATCCCAATCCTGCTACTTATCCTAACCATAACCCCTTAAATCTGGCCCTAACCTTAACCTTCACAACCCTATTCAATTTATTTTCTTAATTCTAATCCCATCCCGGCCCTTACCCTTACCATAACCCCTCTAATCCGGCCCTAACCTCAACCTCCATAACCCCTTGTAATCCCTAACCTTAATTTTAACCCTATCCCGGCCCTTACCCTTACCATAACCCCTCACATCTGGCCCTAACCCCAACCATTATAACCCTATTGATTTTTAACCCTATCCCCACCTTAATACTTACCATAACCCCTTTAATCCCTCCCTAATCCCAACCCTTTTCTTTTACTTACCTTTTTTTTTTTTTTTTTACTTACCTTTTTTCTACTTACCTGGGAGCCGGACTGAGAGATGAAGAAACCTGAAAAAGAGAAGAAAGAAGGGTTAATTAATTAATATATATATACAATGTTAATGAAACCTATTATATAATATTGTATGTTATTCTAATATATATATATATATATATTATTGGATATATACTAAAGAATGTTTATATATACACCTGTATAACCTCATTAATATATATCTTGTTGTTAATAAAATAAAATTATATACTCACCTGTCCTTATGGGGGATGGAGCTGACCCTTTCTTGGAGATGTCTGGATGGAGTGTGCATGATCCCGCCGTCCCCTCCGGGGACGACGGGATCCAAGAATCTTTCGTCCTTACCATAACCCCTCTAATCCGGCCCTAACCTCAACCTCCATAACCCCTTGTAATCCCTAACCTTAATTTTAACCCTATCCCGGCCCTTACCCTTACCATAACCCCTCACATCTGGCCCTAACCCCAACCATTATAACCCTATTGATTTTTAACCCTATCCCCACCTTAATACTTACCATAACCCCTTTAATCCCTCCCTAATCCCAACCCTTTTCTTTTACTTACCTTTTTTTTTTTTTTTTTACTTACCTTTTTTCTACTTACCTGGGAGCCGGACTGAGAGATGAAGAAACCTGAAAAAGAGAAGAAAGAAGGGTTAATTAATTAATATATATATACAATGTTAATGAAACCTATTATATAATATTGTATGTTATTCTAATATATATATATATATATATTATTGGATATATACTAAAGAATGTTTATATATACACCTGTATAACCTCATTAATATATATCTTGTTGTTAATAAAATAAAATTATATACTCACCTGTCCTTATGGGGGATGGAGCTGACCCTTTCTTGGAGATGTCTGGATGGAGTGTGCATGATCCCGCCGTCCCCTCCGGGGACGACGGGATCCAAGAATCTTTCGTCCTGACCTGCCGGTGCCTCCAGTCCTCCTCTTTGGGTTTGGCTCCTTCCTCCCTCTTTTCTTTTCATAATCTTATATTCATCACTCTTAAAATGCATTATTTTACCCCTATCTATGTGATAAGGATATTCTATGTACATAGTTTCATACAGTGTATTTCTAAGAATAATAATTTTACTTTTTGTTAATTATGAAAATCATCTATCTTCATATGCATTGTTTATGGACTCTTTCAAATTGTTCTTCAATACTCACCTGTTTAGTCCTTTTATCCTTGAACTACTGCATCCTGGATTGTATTCTTGACTGGAGATGATGTTTTGGATTCCATATTGTATTATTTCTGTTAATAGTTCCTTAAAAAACGCATTTGATTGTGTGTATAATCTGACGGCGATTTAAGACGCCATTTTGTGACATTTAAACGTTGTTGCTGCAGTACCGAGGGTCAACAGAGGTGGCGCTTGGCATTTCCTTGCCATTTCCGGGTCACTCCAATGACGAAATTCTGAGCGGTAAATTTGAATTCAATCTGCACTTACCGTCATTCTCCACCAGAGTGGACCCGAGAAACACGCAGGGATTTACTTTGCGCTGACACTCTCTACCATTGCTTTTCTTATTTTACTTAATTTTGCAAGTTTGCCTGAAGAAGGTCTGAATAAGACCGAAACGTTGCATTTTAACTTGCTTTTGTAATTTTATTTTATTTAATAAATACCGAGTGTCTGAAGAAGAAGACTCCTCTTCTCTTTTTCACTACGAGTATTATTTCTTTTTTTACACCACAGCTCCACGCCATTTGGAATATATTATTTTTTATTTCATACACACAATCTCCAAACCATGTATTTCTCCGATGATGAAGATGACTGGACCCGAGTCAGCTACCGGAGAGGACGGCTGCAGCAGCGCGACGCGCGGACGCAGCGCCCCGACCGCCAGACCCGGGGACCGGTCTCTGATCCCCGCCGGGACCAGCAGCCTCCGTGGATGACACGTTCTTATGCCTCCGTTACGAGAGGCACTCAGCCCCCCCGCCACAACGCAACGTATCCGAGCCGGTACAGCGGAGCTACTTCCTACCGAGCCCCAGCGGCTCCAGCAGGCTTTCCAGCAGCTCCACGGCCCCAGACACGCAGCGACTGGCGCAGCGGAGGACAGCGGCAGGTGAGCGCTATTCCTTCTTATAATCAGCGCCCGATGAACAATAATACTTACCGATCCTGGCGCAACCAGCCATCTGTCCGCCAAAATAATAGCGCCCATAACAGACTACCACAAGCCAGAGTCGAGTCTAATGATCCGGACTTCACTCAAAAAGTCCGCATAATCCATAAAATAATTAAATCGGCGCATCATCTAAAAAATGTGTCGGGCCAGAATCCACCCCCCATCATCAGAAGAACGACTGAAAATTTGGCCAGCTTTATTAAGCCTGCTTCCCCCAGCAGCCCCACACAGATGCTGCTGGAGGGGAATGCAAAAAACTGGGAATATACGGCTCTTGTTATTCTCAGACAACATTATGAGGAAAACATGGACAATGACATTCAGGATCTGGCTGCTTTTCCCGATCCTGATTGGAGAGGCCCCTTTCAAGTTGCCACTGCTTGGGCCAGGAGAAATCTGGGCCGCAGACTTAAAGCTGAGACAACCCAGCAGGTGGAGGCTTTCCTGCAGGCCAATTTCTCGGCACAAGCCCCCACCCACTCTCAGCCTGATCTACGCACCCAAACAGCGGCATCCACGGGGTCTCCCCCTCCTACGGAGATGCGCTCCATCGGCACGCAGGCGCAGACGCAGACACGCACGCCCACCGATGCTGCAGCTTCAGTCAACCCACCTCCTCCTCCACCTGCGCGTGCCACATCCACGTCTGTCGCAACCATGACGGACCAGAGAGGAGGCGACTGGTCCCCTTTCCTCTCGGGGGGTGCTGATGAAAACCCCCCTTCTCCTCTTCCTCCTCCTCTCTCCCCCTCCCCTTCTCCTTCTCCTCCTCTCTCCCCTTCCCCTCCTCCCCTCTCTCCTCCCCATTCTCTCTCCCCTCCTCCCCCCCATCCTCCCTCTCTCTCCTCCTCTTCCCCTTCTCCTCCTCCCCCCCTCCTTTCCCGCCCCCCTCCTCTTCCCTTCTCTCCCCCTCCTCTCCCTCCCCATCCTTTCTTTACTTCCTTCAGGATGCCTCCTCTGGCTGGGACCTCCTCCAGACCCAAACCTCAGCGGCAGCAGAGGGCAGACAGCGGCAGAGGAGATGAGAGCACCAGGGGCACATTGGCACCCCCTCCTCCCCCTCCACACACCCCTGCCACACCCCTGGCAGATCCAGAGATCCGGGTGGCAACGCGGAGGGAGACGACGACCCCCGGGCTCAACTTCAGCTTCGGTTCTGAGCCCTCCATGACGAGACTTACCCCCATTGGTCCTCGTCCTCTTCCCAAGTCCTCCTTTGACTCCTTCCTGTGTCCAATACAGAAGGTCCAGACCACCGAGACCCCCCAGGGGGTCTCCACACACTCTACACTGCAATCACCTGTGACTGTTCCACAGCAAACCACAGTACAGCCCATAACACCAGCACCACATACACCTACACGAAGACCCACACGCCATCTGAACACCAATAAAAAACTGAAAGACTGGGCCCTGTGTATGAGGAAAAAACACATCATCATTGGGGACTCTAACCTCTCCAGATTTCCTCCTTTCCAGAATCCAGACCTGCAAATAGACAGTTATCCCGGGGCTTCCTTTCACCACGCCGAGTCTCTGCTCCACAAGGCCGCCTGCACCACTGAGGTGGAAACGCTGATCCTCTCCTTCGGCCTCAACAGCAGGAAGCAGAAGCCCCGGGAGACAACAATAAAACAACTGCAGAGAACTCTGAGAATTGCTAAACACAGATTTCCAGATGCCACAGTTTGGGTTCCCATGGTAAATGTTTCCACAGCCTTGCCACTGAAGGAGCAACAGAATCTTCAGGTACTGAATGATTTTATCATGAGAAACTGTAATTTCATTCCTAAACTGCCTACCAAAAACTTCAGTACTGATGTTGATAGAATTCATTGGACTCATTCCACTGCTTCTAAAATGTTGGAACATTGGTTAGAGCAGGTAAACTGAATGTCCCCGGAAGCCTGTTTTATCAGGAGGGGTTCAGAAATGTCCTAATATTAGCAAAACGCACCAAATTGACTATTGCACAACTATCTTTACTTAATAGAGGCCTAAATTTCATCCCCTCTAAAGGTAGTAATAAAAATATTAGACCCCAAACCAGGCTTGATCTCCAAAACTATCACAGGAGGCTTAAATTATTAACTTACTATGGGGATGATGATCAGACTGAAAAATTACCGTTTATGCCAAATTCTAATTGGACCCCCCCAGAAGGAAAAATGCCTCCTCATATTCTAAATTTAATTCAATTGGACCTCAATTATTTCCAAAATTCATTTCAAGTAATGAGAATCAAACCTAACTTAGCACAAGAAGAAAATCTGGCCTTAAAAGAATTAATCAATAACAAGGAAATCATTATTAAACCGGCAGATAAGGGCAGTGTGGTTGTTATAATGGACCTCCAACAATATATATGGGAAGGCAATAGACAATTGGCAAATCCAAATTATTATATTAAATTAGACAAACCAATATACCCAGAAACCTTCAATTTAGTAAGCCAAATTTTCAATAAAATACACGAGAAAAAACTAATCAACAACAAACAACGTAATTATCTAATTGGCGACTCAGAACCCAGGCCCAGGAGATTTTATTTACTCCCAAAAATTCATAAAGATCCGGCCACCTGGAGTAAACCGTTTGAAATCCCTCCTGGACGCCCTATTGTCTCAGATTGCAGCAGTGAAACTTATAGAGCAGCCGAATTCATTGATTATTATATAAACCCTTTAGCCAAAAAACATAACAGTTATATTAAAGATACATACGATTTTATAGATAAAATAAAAAATTTAATTATACCTGATAACTCTATTTTATTTACTATAGATGTAGATAGCCTATATACTAATATTGATATACAAGAAGGTATTCTTGCTATTAAAAATATCTTATATCAAAATCCTGATAAAAAGAGACCTGATAAAGAATTATTACAACTATTAGAAATCAATTTGACTCGCAACGACTTCGAATTCAACGGGAATTACTTCCTACAAATTAAAGGGACAGCTATGGGCAAGAAATTTGCTCCTGCTTATGCAGACATTTTTATGGCTGAATGGGAAACTGCTGCTCTGAAAAAATGCCCAATTAAACCTTTACATTATTATAGATATCTTGATGACATCTGGGGGGTCTGGGTTCACTCAGAGGAAGAGTTTACACAATTCCTGGAAATTCTTAACAACCACAATCCCTCCATCAAATTGAAATCCACACTGCACAACAATTCAATTGACTTTTTAGACACAACAACATTCAAAGGACCAAAATTTAAAACACATAACCAATTGGACGTTAAGGTTTATTTCAAGGACACTGACACACATGCTTTATTACACAAGAGTAGCTTTCACCCCAAACACACATTCGCTGGATTAGTTAAATCACAACTGCTTAGATTTCATAGAATATGCACACAACAGGAGGATTTCAAGGAGGCCACTCGAGTGCTATTTTCTGCTTTGTCCAGTAGGGGGTACTCTAGGACCTTTCTTAGAAACACTTTTAAGACTTTTCTCCATAGCAAAGCAATACAGATCTCTACTGCTCTGCCTTTTGTCTGTACGTACTCACCTTCCACAGTCCAATTGGTTCGAAGAATCAAGAACAATTTAGAGACCTATTTGAAATTAAATAAACCAGAAAATGATTGGAGAATTATTGCTGCATTCAGGAAAAACAGAAATTTGAAAGATTACCTTGTAAGAGCGAAAATTAAGCCGGGACCTGTGAAAAACACAACAGGTATACAACATAGATATTTTAGACAGCTGGAATGGGTTTATGACTATCAAAAACAGAAGGTATTTAAAACGGCCAAACATTGTAATATTTATTCGAAAAATTGTATATACTTGATGTACTGTACTAAATGTGATAAACGATATATTGGGGAAACAAAGTTATCCATTAATGTACGTTTTACCTGTCATAAGCATAACATTGTTAAACAGAAGAATACTGACCGGTATGTCGTCCAGCACTTTGTCTCCCACGGCTGGGAGGCCATGCAGGCCCTTGTCCTGCAAACAAACCCTCATTGGTCCACGCCACAGAGACGCAGGGCTGAACGCGACTGGATCAACAAGCTGGGCACTACTTATCCACAAGGTTTGAATCAAAGACAATATTATCGTGCCTAAACTCAACCTCATCTCTCAGCCCTGCCCTAATCCCAACCCCATTCGAGCCCAAATTTAATCCCAATCCTGCTACTTATCCTAACCATAACCCCTTAAATCTGGCCCTAACCTTAACCTTCACAACCCTATTCAATTTATTTTCTTAATTCTAATCCCATCCCGGCCCTTACCCTTACCATAACCCCTCTAATCCGGCCCTAACCTCAACCTCCATAACCCCTTGTAATCCCTAACCTTAATTTTAACCCTATCCCGGCCCTTACCCTTACCATAACCCCTCACATCTGGCCCTAACCCCAACCATTATAACCCTATTGATTTTTAACCCTATCCCCACCTTAATACTTACCATAACCCCTTTAATCCCTCCCTAATCCCAACCCTTTTCTTTTACTTACCTTTTTTTTTTTTTTTACTTACCTTTTTTCTACTTACCTGGGAGCCGGACTGAGAGATGAAGAAACCTGAAAAAGAGAAGAAAGAAGGGTTAATTAATTAATATATATATACAATGTTAATGAAACCTATTATATAATATTGTATGTTATTCTAATATATATATATATATATATTATTGGATATATACTAAAGAATGTTTATATATACACCTGTATAACCTCATTAATATATATCTTGTTGTTAATAAAATAAAATTATATACTCACCTGTCCTTATGGGGGATGGAGCTGACCCTTTCTTGGAGATGTCTGGATGGAGTGTGCATGATCCCGCCGTCCCCTCCGGGGACGACGGGATCCAAGAATCTTTCGTCCTTACCATAACCCCTCTAATCCGGCCCTAACCTCAACCTCCATAACCCCTTGTAATCCCTAACCTTAATTTTAACCCTATCCCGGCCCTTACCCTTACCATAACCCCTCACATCTGGCCCTAACCCCAACCATTATAACCCTATTGATTTTTAACCCTATCCCCACCTTAATACTTACCATAACCCCTTTAATCCCTCCCTAATCCCAACCCTTTTCTTTTACTTACCTTTTTTTTTTTTTTTTTACTTACCTTTTTTCTACTTACCTGGGAGCCGGACTGAGAGATGAAGAAACCTGAAAAAGAGAAGAAAGAAGGGTTAATTAATTAATATATATATACAATGTTAATGAAACCTATTATATAATATTGTATGTTATTCTAATATATATATATATATATATTATTGGATATATACTAAAGAATGTTTATATATACACCTGTATAACCTCATTAATATATATCTTGTTGTTAATAAAATAAAATTATATACTCACCTGTCCTTATGGGGGATGGAGCTGACCCTTTCTTGGAGATGTCTGGATGGAGTGTGCATGATCCCGCCGTCCCCTCCGGGGACGACGGGATCCAAGAATCTTTCGTCCTGACCTGCCGGTGCCTCCAGTCCTCCTCTTTGGGTTTGGCTCCTTCCTCCCTCTTTTCTTTTCATAATCTTATATTCATCACTCTTAAAATGCATTATTTTACCCCTATCTATGTGATAAGGATATTCTATGTACATAGTTTCATACAGTGTATTTCTAAGAATAATAATTTTACTTTTTGTTAATTATGAAAATCATCTATCTTCATATGCATTGTTTATGGACTCTTTCAAATTGTTCTTCAATACTCACCTGTTTAGTCCTTTTATCCTTGAACTACTGCATCCTGGATTGTATTCTTGACTGGAGATGATGTTTTGGATTCCATATTGTATTATTTCTGTTAATAGTTCCTTAAAAAACGCATTTGATTGTGTGTATAATCTGACGGCGATTTAAGACGCCATTTTGTGACATTTAAACGTTGTTGCTGCAGTACCGAGGGTCAACAGAGGTGGCGCTTGGCATTTCCTTGCCATTTCCGGGTCACTCCAATGACGAAATTCTGAGCGGTAAATTTGAATTCAATCTGCACTTACCGTCATTCTCCACCAGAGTGGACCCGAGAAACACGCAGGGATTTACTTTGCGCTGACACTCTCTACCATTGCTTTTCTTATTTTACTTAATTTTGCAAGTTTGCCTGAAGAAGGTCTGAATAAGACCGAAACGTTGCATTTTAACTTGCTTTTGTAATTTTATTTTATTTAATAAATACCGAGTGTCTGAAGAAGAAGACTCCTCTTCTCTTTTTCACTACGAGTATTATTTCTTTTTTTACACCACAGCTCCACGCCATTTGGAATATATTATTTTTTATTTCATACACACAATCTCCAAACCATGTATTTCTCCGATGATGAAGATGACTGGACCCGAGTCAGCTACCGGAGAGGACGGCTGCAGCAGCGCGACGCGCGGACGCAGCGCCCCGACCGCCAGACCCGGGGACCGGTCTCTGATCCCCGCCGGGACCAGCAGCCTCCGTGGATGACACGTTCTTATGCCTCCGTTACGAGAGGCACTCAGCCCCCCCGCCACAACGCAACGTATCCGAGCCGGTACAGCGGAGCTACTTCCTACCGAGCCCCAGCGGCTCCAGCAGGCTTTCCAGCAGCTCCACGGCCCCAGACACGCAGCGACTGGCGCAGCGGAGGACAGCGGCAGGTGAGCGCTATTCCTTCTTATAATCAGCGCCCGATGAACAATAATACTTACCGATCCTGGCGCAACCAGCCATCTGTCCGCCAAAATAATAGCGCCCATAACAGACTACCACAAGCCAGAGTCGAGTCTAATGATCCGGACTTCACTCAAAAAGTCCGCATAATCCATAAAATAATTAAATCGGCGCATCATCTAAAAAATGTGTCGGGCCAGAATCCACCCCCCATCATCAGAAGAACGACTGAAAATTTGGCCAGCTTTATTAAGCCTGCTTCCCCCAGCAGCCCCACACAGATGCTGCTGGAGGGGAATGCAAAAAACTGGGAATATACGGCTCTTGTTATTCTCAGACAACATTATGAGGAAAACATGGACAATGACATTCAGGATCTGGCTGCTTTTCCCGATCCTGATTGGAGAGGCCCCTTTCAAGTTGCCACTGCTTGGGCCAGGAGAAATCTGGGCCGCAGACTTAAAGCTGAGACAACCCAGCAGGTGGAGGCTTTCCTGCAGGCCAATTTCTCGGCACAAGCCCCCACCCACTCTCAGCCTGATCTACGCACCCAAACAGCGGCATCCACGGGGTCTCCCCCTCCTACGGAGATGCGCTCCATCGGCACGCAGGCGCAGACGCAGACACGCACGCCCACCGATGCTGCAGCTTCAGTCAACCCACCTCCTCCTCCACCTGCGCGTGCCACATCCACGTCTGTCGCAACCATGACGGACCAGAGAGGAGGCGACTGGTCCCCTTTCCTCTCGGGGGGTGCTGATGAAAACCCCCCTTCTCCTCTTCCTCCTCCTCTCTCCCCCTCCCCTTCTCCTTCTCCTCCTCTCTCCCCTTCCCCTCCTCCCCTCTCTCCTCCCCATTCTCTCTCCCCTCCTCCCCCCCATCCTCCCTCTCTCTCCTCCTCTTCCCCTTCTCCTCCTCCCCCCCTCCTTTCCCGCCCCCCTCCTCTTCCCTTCTCTCCCCCTCCTCTCCCTCCCCATCCTTTCTTTACTTCCTTCAGGATGCCTCCTCTGGCTGGGACCTCCTCCAGACCCAAACCTCAGCGGCAGCAGAGGGCAGACAGCGGCAGAGGAGATGAGAGCACCAGGGGCACATTGGCACCCCCTCCTCCCCCTCCACACACCCCTGCCACACCCCTGGCAGATCCAGAGATCCGGGTGGCAACGCGGAGGGAGACGACGACCCCCGGGCTCAACTTCAGCTTCGGTTCTGAGCCCTCCATGACGAGACTTACCCCCATTGGTCCTCGTCCTCTTCCCAAGTCCTCCTTTGACTCCTTCCTGTGTCCAATACAGAAGGTCCAGACCACCGAGACCCCCCAGGGGGTCTCCACACACTCTACACTGCAATCACCTGTGACTGTTCCACAGCAAACCACAGTACAGCCCATAACACCAGCACCACATACACCTACACGAAGACCCACACGCCATCTGAACACCAATAAAAAACTGAAAGACTGGGCCCTGTGTATGAGGAAAAAACACATCATCATTGGGGACTCTAACCTCTCCAGATTTCCTCCTTTCCAGAATCCAGACCTGCAAATAGACAGTTATCCCGGGGCTTCCTTTCACCACGCCGAGTCTCTGCTCCACAAGGCCGCCTGCACCACTGAGGTGGAAACGCTGATCCTCTCCTTCGGCCTCAACAGCAGGAAGCAGAAGCCCCGGGAGACAACAATAAAACAACTGCAGAGAACTCTGAGAATTGCTAAACACAGATTTCCAGATGCCACAGTTTGGGTTCCCATGGTAAATGTTTCCACAGCCTTGCCACTGAAGGAGCAACAGAATCTTCAGGTACTGAATGATTTTATCATGAGAAACTGTAATTTCATTCCTAAACTGCCTACCAAAAACTTCAGTACTGATGTTGATAGAATTCATTGGACTCATTCCACTGCTTCTAAAATGTTGGAACATTGGTTAGAGCAGGTAAACTGAATGTCCCCGGAAGCCTGTTTTATCAGGAGGGGTTCAGAAATGTCCTAATATTAGCAAAACGCACCAAATTGACTATTGCACAACTATCTTTACTTAATAGAGGCCTAAATTTCATCCCCTCTAAAGGTAGTAATAAAAATATTAGACCCCAAACCAGGCTTGATCTCCAAAACTATCACAGGAGGCTTAAATTATTAACTTACTATGGGGATGATGATCAGACTGAAAAATTACCGTTTATGCCAAATTCTAATTGGACCCCCCCAGAAGGAAAAATGCCTCCTCATATTCTAAATTTAATTCAATTGGACCTCAATTATTTCCAAAATTCATTTCAAGTAATGAGAATCAAACCTAACTTAGCACAAGAAGAAAATCTGGCCTTAAAAGAATTAATCAATAACAAGGAAATCATTATTAAACCGGCAGATAAGGGCAGTGTGGTTGTTATAATGGACCTCCAACAATATATATGGGAAGGCAATAGACAATTGGCAAATCCAAATTATTATATTAAATTAGACAAACCAATATACCCAGAAACCTTCAATTTAGTAAGCCAAATTTTCAATAAAATACACGAGAAAAAACTAATCAACAACAAACAACGTAATTATCTAATTGGCGACTCAGAACCCAGGCCCAGGAGATTTTATTTACTCCCAAAAATTCATAAAGATCCGGCCACCTGGAGTAAACCGTTTGAAATCCCTCCTGGACGCCCTATTGTCTCAGATTGCAGCAGTGAAACTTATAGAGCAGCCGAATTCATTGATTATTATATAAACCCTTTAGCCAAAAAACATAACAGTTATATTAAAGATACATACGATTTTATAGATAAAATAAAAAATTTAATTATACCTGATAACTCTATTTTATTTACTATAGATGTAGATAGCCTATATACTAATATTGATATACAAGAAGGTATTCTTGCTATTAAAAATATCTTATATCAAAATCCTGATAAAAAGAGACCTGATAAAGAATTATTACAACTATTAGAAATCAATTTGACTCGCAACGACTTCGAATTCAACGGGAATTACTTCCTACAAATTAAAGGGACAGCTATGGGCAAGAAATTTGCTCCTGCTTATGCAGACATTTTTATGGCTGAATGGGAAACTGCTGCTCTGAAAAAATGCCCAATTAAACCTTTACATTATTATAGATATCTTGATGACATCTGGGGGGTCTGGGTTCACTCAGAGGAAGAGTTTACACAATTCCTGGAAATTCTTAACAACCACAATCCCTCCATCAAATTGAAATCCACACTGCACAACAATTCAATTGACTTTTTAGACACAACAACATTCAAAGGACCAAAATTTAAAACACATAACCAATTGGACGTTAAGGTTTATTTCAAGGACACTGACACACATGCTTTATTACACAAGAGTAGCTTTCACCCCAAACACACATTCGCTGGATTAGTTAAATCACAACTGCTTAGATTTCATAGAATATGCACACAACAGGAGGATTTCAAGGAGGCCACTCGAGTGCTATTTTCTGCTTTGTCCAGTAGGGGGTACTCTAGGACCTTTCTTAGAAACACTTTTAAGACTTTTCTCCATAGCAAAGCAATACAGATCTCTACTGCTCTGCCTTTTGTCTGTACGTACTCACCTTCCACAGTCCAATTGGTTCGAAGAATCAAGAACAATTTAGAGACCTATTTGAAATTAAATAAACCAGAAAATGATTGGAGAATTATTGCTGCATTCAGGAAAAACAGAAATTTGAAAGATTACCTTGTAAGAGCGAAAATTAAGCCGGGACCTGTGAAAAACACAACAGGTATACAACATAGATATTTTAGACAGCTGGAATGGGTTTATGACTATCAAAAACAGAAGGTATTTAAAACGGCCAAACATTGTAATATTTATTCGAAAAATTGTATATACTTGATGTACTGTACTAAATGTGATAAACGATATATTGGGGAAACAAAGTTATCCATTAATGTACGTTTTACCTGTCATAAGCATAACATTGTTAAACAGAAGAATACTGACCGGTATGTCGTCCAGCACTTTGTCTCCCACGGCTGGGAGGCCATGCAGGCCCTTGTCCTGCAAACAAACCCTCATTGGTCCACGCCACAGAGACGCAGGGCTGAACGCGACTGGATCAACAAGCTGGGCACTACTTATCCACAAGGTTTGAATCAAAGACAATATTATCGTGCCTAAACTCAACCTCATCTCTCAGCCCTGCCCTAATCCCAACCCCATTCGAGCCCAAATTTAATCCCAATCCTGCTACTTATCCTAACCATAACCCCTTAAATCTGGCCCTAACCTTAACCTTCACAACCCTATTCAATTTATTTTCTTAATTCTAATCCCATCCCGGCCCTTACCCTTACCATAACCCCTCTAATCCGGCCCTAACCTCAACCTCCATAACCCCTTGTAATCCCTAACCTTAATTTTAACCCTATCCCGGCCCTTACCCTTACCATAACCCCTCACATCTGGCCCTAACCCCAACCATTATAACCCTATTGATTTTTAACCCTATCCCCACCTTAATACTTACCATAACCCCTTTAATCCCTCCCTAATCCCAACCCTTTTCTTTTACTTACCTTTTTTTTTTTTTTTACTTACCTTTTTTCTACTTACCTGGGAGCCGGACTGAGAGATGAAGAAACCTGAAAAAGAGAAGAAAGAAGGGTTAATTAATTAATATATATATACAATGTTAATGAAACCTATTATATAATATTGTATGTTATTCTAATATATATATATATATATATTATTGGATATATACTAAAGAATGTTTATATATACACCTGTATAACCTCATTAATATATATCTTGTTGTTAATAAAATAAAATTATATACTCACCTGTCCTTATGGGGGATGGAGCTGACCCTTTCTTGGAGATGTCTGGATGGAGTGTGCATGATCCCGCCGTCCCCTCCGGGGACGACGGGATCCAAGAATCTTTCGTCCTTACCATAACCCCTCTAATCCGGCCCTAACCTCAACCTCCATAACCCCTTGTAATCCCTAACCTTAATTTTAACCCTATCCCGGCCCTTACCCTTACCATAACCCCTCACATCTGGCCCTAACCCCAACCATTATAACCCTATTGATTTTTAACCCTATCCCCACCTTAATACTTACCATAACCCCTTTAATCCCTCCCTAATCCCAACCCTTTTCTTTTACTTACCTTTTTTTTTTTTTTTTTACTTACCTTTTTTCTACTTACCTGGGAGCCGGACTGAGAGATGAAGAAACCTGAAAAAGAGAAGAAAGAAGGGTTAATTAATTAATATATATATACAATGTTAATGAAACCTATTATATAATATTGTATGTTATTCTAATATATATATATATATATATTATTGGATATATACTAAAGAATGTTTATATATACACCTGTATAACCTCATTAATATATATCTTGTTGTTAATAAAATAAAATTATATACTCACCTGTCCTTATGGGGGATGGAGCTGACCCTTTCTTGGAGATGTCTGGATGGAGTGTGCATGATCCCGCCGTCCCCTCCGGGGACGACGGGATCCAAGAATCTTTCGTCCTGACCTGCCGGTGCCTCCAGTCCTCCTCTTTGGGTTTGGCTCCTTCCTCCCTCTTTTCTTTTCATAATCTTATATTCATCACTCTTAAAATGCATTATTTTACCCCTATCTATGTGATAAGGATATTCTATGTACATAGTTTCATACAGTGTATTTCTAAGAATAATAATTTTACTTTTTGTTAATTATGAAAATCATCTATCTTCATATGCATTGTTTATGGACTCTTTCAAATTGTTCTTCAATACTCACCTGTTTAGTCCTTTTATCCTTGAACTACTGCATCCTGGATTGTATTCTTGACTGGAGATGATGTTTTGGATTCCATATTGTATTATTTCTGTTAATAGTTCCTTAAAAAACGCATTTGATTGTGTGTATAATCTGACGGCGATTTAAGACGCCATTTTGTGACATTTAAACGTTGTTGCTGCAGTACCGAGGGTCAACAGAGGTGGCGCTTGGCATTTCCTTGCCATTTCCGGGTCACTCCAATGACGAAATTCTGAGCGGTAAATTTGAATTCAATCTGCACTTACCGTCATTCTCCACCAGAGTGGACCCGAGAAACACGCAGGGATTTACTTTGCGCTGACACTCTCTACCATTGCTTTTCTTATTTTACTTAATTTTGCAAGTTTGCCTGAAGAAGGTCTGAATAAGACCGAAACGTTGCATTTTAACTTGCTTTTGTAATTTTATTTTATTTAATAAATACCGAGTGTCTGAAGAAGAAGACTCCTCTTCTCTTTTTCACTACGAGTATTATTTCTTTTTTTACACCACAGCTCCACGCCATTTGGAATATATTATTTTTTATTTCATACACACAATCTCCAAACCATGTATTTCTCCGATGATGAAGATGACTGGACCCGAGTCAGCTACCGGAGAGGACGGCTGCAGCAGCGCGACGCGCGGACGCAGCGCCCCGACCGCCAGACCCGGGGACCGGTCTCTGATCCCCGCCGGGACCAGCAGCCTCCGTGGATGACACGTTCTTATGCCTCCGTTACGAGAGGCACTCAGCCCCCCCGCCACAACGCAACGTATCCGAGCCGGTACAGCGGAGCTACTTCCTACCGAGCCCCAGCGGCTCCAGCAGGCTTTCCAGCAGCTCCACGGCCCCAGACACGCAGCGACTGGCGCAGCGGAGGACAGCGGCAGGTGAGCGCTATTCCTTCTTATAATCAGCGCCCGATGAACAATAATACTTACCGATCCTGGCGCAACCAGCCATCTGTCCGCCAAAATAATAGCGCCCATAACAGACTACCACAAGCCAGAGTCGAGTCTAATGATCCGGACTTCACTCAAAAAGTCCGCATAATCCATAAAATAATTAAATCGGCGCATCATCTAAAAAATGTGTCGGGCCAGAATCCACCCCCCATCATCAGAAGAACGACTGAAAATTTGGCCAGCTTTATTAAGCCTGCTTCCCCCAGCAGCCCCACACAGATGCTGCTGGAGGGGAATGCAAAAAACTGGGAATATACGGCTCTTGTTATTCTCAGACAACATTATGAGGAAAACATGGACAATGACATTCAGGATCTGGCTGCTTTTCCCGATCCTGATTGGAGAGGCCCCTTTCAAGTTGCCACTGCTTGGGCCAGGAGAAATCTGGGCCGCAGACTTAAAGCTGAGACAACCCAGCAGGTGGAGGCTTTCCTGCAGGCCAATTTCTCGGCACAAGCCCCCACCCACTCTCAGCCTGATCTACGCACCCAAACAGCGGCATCCACGGGGTCTCCCCCTCCTACGGAGATGCGCTCCATCGGCACGCAGGCGCAGACGCAGACACGCACGCCCACCGATGCTGCAGCTTCAGTCAACCCACCTCCTCCTCCACCTGCGCGTGCCACATCCACGTCTGTCGCAACCATGACGGACCAGAGAGGAGGCGACTGGTCCCCTTTCCTCTCGGGGGGTGCTGATGAAAACCCCCCTTCTCCTCTTCCTCCTCCTCTCTCCCCCTCCCCTTCTCCTTCTCCTCCTCTCTCCCCTTCCCCTCCTCCCCTCTCTCCTCCCCATTCTCTCTCCCCTCCTCCCCCCCATCCTCCCTCTCTCTCCTCCTCTTCCCCTTCTCCTCCTCCCCCCCTCCTTTCCCGCCCCCCTCCTCTTCCCTTCTCTCCCCCTCCTCTCCCTCCCCATCCTTTCTTTACTTCCTTCAGGATGCCTCCTCTGGCTGGGACCTCCTCCAGACCCAAACCTCAGCGGCAGCAGAGGGCAGACAGCGGCAGAGGAGATGAGAGCACCAGGGGCACATTGGCACCCCCTCCTCCCCCTCCACACACCCCTGCCACACCCCTGGCAGATCCAGAGATCCGGGTGGCAACGCGGAGGGAGACGACGACCCCCGGGCTCAACTTCAGCTTCGGTTCTGAGCCCTCCATGACGAGACTTACCCCCATTGGTCCTCGTCCTCTTCCCAAGTCCTCCTTTGACTCCTTCCTGTGTCCAATACAGAAGGTCCAGACCACCGAGACCCCCCAGGGGGTCTCCACACACTCTACACTGCAATCACCTGTGACTGTTCCACAGCAAACCACAGTACAGCCCATAACACCAGCACCACATACACCTACACGAAGACCCACACGCCATCTGAACACCAATAAAAAACTGAAAGACTGGGCCCTGTGTATGAGGAAAAAACACATCATCATTGGGGACTCTAACCTCTCCAGATTTCCTCCTTTCCAGAATCCAGACCTGCAAATAGACAGTTATCCCGGGGCTTCCTTTCACCACGCCGAGTCTCTGCTCCACAAGGCCGCCTGCACCACTGAGGTGGAAACGCTGATCCTCTCCTTCGGCCTCAACAGCAGGAAGCAGAAGCCCCGGGAGACAACAATAAAACAACTGCAGAGAACTCTGAGAATTGCTAAACACAGATTTCCAGATGCCACAGTTTGGGTTCCCATGGTAAATGTTTCCACAGCCTTGCCACTGAAGGAGCAACAGAATCTTCAGGTACTGAATGATTTTATCATGAGAAACTGTAATTTCATTCCTAAACTGCCTACCAAAAACTTCAGTACTGATGTTGATAGAATTCATTGGACTCATTCCACTGCTTCTAAAATGTTGGAACATTGGTTAGAGCAGGTAAACTGAATGTCCCCGGAAGCCTGTTTTATCAGGAGGGGTTCAGAAATGTCCTAATATTAGCAAAACGCACCAAATTGACTATTGCACAACTATCTTTACTTAATAGAGGCCTAAATTTCATCCCCTCTAAAGGTAGTAATAAAAATATTAGACCCCAAACCAGGCTTGATCTCCAAAACTATCACAGGAGGCTTAAATTATTAACTTACTATGGGGATGATGATCAGACTGAAAAATTACCGTTTATGCCAAATTCTAATTGGACCCCCCCAGAAGGAAAAATGCCTCCTCATATTCTAAATTTAATTCAATTGGACCTCAATTATTTCCAAAATTCATTTCAAGTAATGAGAATCAAACCTAACTTAGCACAAGAAGAAAATCTGGCCTTAAAAGAATTAATCAATAACAAGGAAATCATTATTAAACCGGCAGATAAGGGCAGTGTGGTTGTTATAATGGACCTCCAACAATATATATGGGAAGGCAATAGACAATTGGCAAATCCAAATTATTATATTAAATTAGACAAACCAATATACCCAGAAACCTTCAATTTAGTAAGCCAAATTTTCAATAAAATACACGAGAAAAAACTAATCAACAACAAACAACGTAATTATCTAATTGGCGACTCAGAACCCAGGCCCAGGAGATTTTATTTACTCCCAAAAATTCATAAAGATCCGGCCACCTGGAGTAAACCGTTTGAAATCCCTCCTGGACGCCCTATTGTCTCAGATTGCAGCAGTGAAACTTATAGAGCAGCCGAATTCATTGATTATTATATAAACCCTTTAGCCAAAAAACATAACAGTTATATTAAAGATACATACGATTTTATAGATAAAATAAAAAATTTAATTATACCTGATAACTCTATTTTATTTACTATAGATGTAGATAGCCTATATACTAATATTGATATACAAGAAGGTATTCTTGCTATTAAAAATATCTTATATCAAAATCCTGATAAAAAGAGACCTGATAAAGAATTATTACAACTATTAGAAATCAATTTGACTCGCAACGACTTCGAATTCAACGGGAATTACTTCCTACAAATTAAAGGGACAGCTATGGGCAAGAAATTTGCTCCTGCTTATGCAGACATTTTTATGGCTGAATGGGAAACTGCTGCTCTGAAAAAATGCCCAATTAAACCTTTACATTATTATAGATATCTTGATGACATCTGGGGGGTCTGGGTTCACTCAGAGGAAGAGTTTACACAATTCCTGGAAATTCTTAACAACCACAATCCCTCCATCAAATTGAAATCCACACTGCACAACAATTCAATTGACTTTTTAGACACAACAACATTCAAAGGACCAAAATTTAAAACACATAACCAATTGGACGTTAAGGTTTATTTCAAGGACACTGACACACATGCTTTATTACACAAGAGTAGCTTTCACCCCAAACACACATTCGCTGGATTAGTTAAATCACAACTGCTTAGATTTCATAGAATATGCACACAACAGGAGGATTTCAAGGAGGCCACTCGAGTGCTATTTTCTGCTTTGTCCAGTAGGGGGTACTCTAGGACCTTTCTTAGAAACACTTTTAAGACTTTTCTCCATAGCAAAGCAATACAGATCTCTACTGCTCTGCCTTTTGTCTGTACGTACTCACCTTCCACAGTCCAATTGGTTCGAAGAATCAAGAACAATTTAGAGACCTATTTGAAATTAAATAAACCAGAAAATGATTGGAGAATTATTGCTGCATTCAGGAAAAACAGAAATTTGAAAGATTACCTTGTAAGAGCGAAAATTAAGCCGGGACCTGTGAAAAACACAACAGGTATACAACATAGATATTTTAGACAGCTGGAATGGGTTTATGACTATCAAAAACAGAAGGTATTTAAAACGGCCAAACATTGTAATATTTATTCGAAAAATTGTATATACTTGATGTACTGTACTAAATGTGATAAACGATATATTGGGGAAACAAAGTTATCCATTAATGTACGTTTTACCTGTCATAAGCATAACATTGTTAAACAGAAGAATACTGACCGGTATGTCGTCCAGCACTTTGTCTCCCACGGCTGGGAGGCCATGCAGGCCCTTGTCCTGCAAACAAACCCTCATTGGTCCACGCCACAGAGACGCAGGGCTGAACGCGACTGGATCAACAAGCTGGGCACTACTTATCCACAAGGTTTGAATCAAAGACAATATTATCGTGCCTAAACTCAACCTCATCTCTCAGCCCTGCCCTAATCCCAACCCCATTCGAGCCCAAATTTAATCCCAATCCTGCTACTTATCCTAACCATAACCCCTTAAATCTGGCCCTAACCTTAACCTTCACAACCCTATTCAATTTATTTTCTTAATTCTAATCCCATCCCGGCCCTTACCCTTACCATAACCCCTCTAATCCGGCCCTAACCTCAACCTCCATAACCCCTTGTAATCCCTAACCTTAATTTTAACCCTATCCCGGCCCTTACCCTTACCATAACCCCTCACATCTGGCCCTAACCCCAACCATTATAACCCTATTGATTTTTAACCCTATCCCCACCTTAATACTTACCATAACCCCTTTAATCCCTCCCTAATCCCAACCCTTTTCTTTTACTTACCTTTTTTTTTTTTTTACTTACCTTTTTTCTACTTACCTGGGAGCCGGACTGAGAGATGAAGAAACCTGAAAAAGAGAAGAAAGAAGGGTTAATTAATTAATATATATATACAATGTTAATGAAACCTATTATATAATATTGTATGTTATTCTAATATATATATATATATATATTATTGGATATATACTAAAGAATGTTTATATATACACCTGTATAACCTCATTAATATATATCTTGTTGTTAATAAAATAAAATTATATACTCACCTGTCCTTATGGGGGATGGAGCTGACCCTTTCTTGGAGATGTCTGGATGGAGTGTGCATGATCCCGCCGTCCCCTCCGGGGACGACGGGATCCAAGAATCTTTCGTCCTTACCATAACCCCTCTAATCCGGCCCTAACCTCAACCTCCATAACCCCTTGTAATCCCTAACCTTAATTTTAACCCTATCCCGGCCCTTACCCTTACCATAACCCCTCACATCTGGCCCTAACCCCAACCATTATAACCCTATTGATTTTTAACCCTATCCCCACCTTAATACTTACCATAACCCCTTTAATCCCTCCCTAATCCCAACCCTTTTCTTTTACTTACCTTTTTTTTTTTTTTTTTACTTACCTTTTTTCTACTTACCTGGGAGCCGGACTGAGAGATGAAGAAACCTGAAAAAGAGAAGAAAGAAGGGTTAATTAATTAATATATATATACAATGTTAATGAAACCTATTATATAATATTGTATGTTATTCTAATATATATATATATATATATTATTGGATATATACTAAAGAATGTTTATATATACACCTGTATAACCTCATTAATATATATCTTGTTGTTAATAAAATAAAATTATATACTCACCTGTCCTTATGGGGGATGGAGCTGACCCTTTCTTGGAGATGTCTGGATGGAGTGTGCATGATCCCGCCGTCCCCTCCGGGGACGACGGGATCCAAGAATCTTTCGTCCTGACCTGCCGGTGCCTCCAGTCCTCCTCTTTGGGTTTGGCTCCTTCCTCCCTCTTTTCTTTTCATAATCTTATATTCATCACTCTTAAAATGCATTATTTTACCCCTATCTATGTGATAAGGATATTCTATGTACATAGTTTCATACAGTGTATTTCTAAGAATAATAATTTTACTTTTTGTTAATTATGAAAATCATCTATCTTCATATGCATTGTTTATGGACTCTTTCAAATTGTTCTTCAATACTCACCTGTTTAGTCCTTTTATCCTTGAACTACTGCATCCTGGATTGTATTCTTGACTGGAGATGATGTTTTGGATTCCATATTGTATTATTTCTGTTAATAGTTCCTTAAAAAACGCATTTGATTGTGTGTATAATCTGACGGCGATTTAAGACGCCATTTTGTGACATTTAAACGTTGTTGCTGCAGTACCGAGGGTCAACAGAGGTGGCGCTTGGCATTTCCTTGCCATTTCCGGGTCACTCCAATGACGAAATTCTGAGCGGTAAATTTGAATTCAATCTGCACTTACCGTCATTCTCCACCAGAGTGGACCCGAGAAACACGCAGGGATTTACTTTGCGCTGACACTCTCTACCATTGCTTTTCTTATTTTACTTAATTTTGCAAGTTTGCCTGAAGAAGGTCTGAATAAGACCGAAACGTTGCATTTTAACTTGCTTTTGTAATTTTATTTTATTTAATAAATACCGAGTGTCTGAAGAAGAAGACTCCTCTTCTCTTTTTCACTACGAGTATTATTTCTTTTTTTACACCACAGCTCCACGCCATTTGGAATATATTATTTTTTATTTCATACACACAATCTCCAAACCATGTATTTCTCCGATGATGAAGATGACTGGACCCGAGTCAGCTACCGGAGAGGACGGCTGCAGCAGCGCGACGCGCGGACGCAGCGCCCCGACCGCCAGACCCGGGGACCGGTCTCTGATCCCCGCCGGGACCAGCAGCCTCCGTGGATGACACGTTCTTATGCCTCCGTTACGAGAGGCACTCAGCCCCCCCGCCACAACGCAACGTATCCGAGCCGGTACAGCGGAGCTACTTCCTACCGAGCCCCAGCGGCTCCAGCAGGCTTTCCAGCAGCTCCACGGCCCCAGACACGCAGCGACTGGCGCAGCGGAGGACAGCGGCAGGTGAGCGCTATTCCTTCTTATAATCAGCGCCCGATGAACAATAATACTTACCGATCCTGGCGCAACCAGCCATCTGTCCGCCAAAATAATAGCGCCCATAACAGACTACCACAAGCCAGAGTCGAGTCTAATGATCCGGACTTCACTCAAAAAGTCCGCATAATCCATAAAATAATTAAATCGGCGCATCATCTAAAAAATGTGTCGGGCCAGAATCCACCCCCCATCATCAGAAGAACGACTGAAAATTTGGCCAGCTTTATTAAGCCTGCTTCCCCCAGCAGCCCCACACAGATGCTGCTGGAGGGGAATGCAAAAAACTGGGAATATACGGCTCTTGTTATTCTCAGACAACATTATGAGGAAAACATGGACAATGACATTCAGGATCTGGCTGCTTTTCCCGATCCTGATTGGAGAGGCCCCTTTCAAGTTGCCACTGCTTGGGCCAGGAGAAATCTGGGCCGCAGACTTAAAGCTGAGACAACCCAGCAGGTGGAGGCTTTCCTGCAGGCCAATTTCTCGGCACAAGCCCCCACCCACTCTCAGCCTGATCTACGCACCCAAACAGCGGCATCCACGGGGTCTCCCCCTCCTACGGAGATGCGCTCCATCGGCACGCAGGCGCAGACGCAGACACGCACGCCCACCGATGCTGCAGCTTCAGTCAACCCACCTCCTCCTCCACCTGCGCGTGCCACATCCACGTCTGTCGCAACCATGACGGACCAGAGAGGAGGCGACTGGTCCCCTTTCCTCTCGGGGGGTGCTGATGAAAACCCCCCTTCTCCTCTTCCTCCTCCTCTCTCCCCCTCCCCTTCTCCTTCTCCTCCTCTCTCCCCTTCCCCTCCTCCCCTCTCTCCTCCCCATTCTCTCTCCCCTCCTCCCCCCCATCCTCCCTCTCTCTCCTCCTCTTCCCCTTCTCCTCCTCCCCCCCTCCTTTCCCGCCCCCCTCCTCTTCCCTTCTCTCCCCCTCCTCTCCCTCCCCATCCTTTCTTTACTTCCTTCAGGATGCCTCCTCTGGCTGGGACCTCCTCCAGACCCAAACCTCAGCGGCAGCAGAGGGCAGACAGCGGCAGAGGAGATGAGAGCACCAGGGGCACATTGGCACCCCCTCCTCCCCCTCCACACACCCCTGCCACACCCCTGGCAGATCCAGAGATCCGGGTGGCAACGCGGAGGGAGACGACGACCCCCGGGCTCAACTTCAGCTTCGGTTCTGAGCCCTCCATGACGAGACTTACCCCCATTGGTCCTCGTCCTCTTCCCAAGTCCTCCTTTGACTCCTTCCTGTGTCCAATACAGAAGGTCCAGACCACCGAGACCCCCCAGGGGGTCTCCACACACTCTACACTGCAATCACCTGTGACTGTTCCACAGCAAACCACAGTACAGCCCATAACACCAGCACCACATACACCTACACGAAGACCCACACGCCATCTGAACACCAATAAAAAACTGAAAGACTGGGCCCTGTGTATGAGGAAAAAACACATCATCATTGGGGACTCTAACCTCTCCAGATTTCCTCCTTTCCAGAATCCAGACCTGCAAATAGACAGTTATCCCGGGGCTTCCTTTCACCACGCCGAGTCTCTGCTCCACAAGGCCGCCTGCACCACTGAGGTGGAAACGCTGATCCTCTCCTTCGGCCTCAACAGCAGGAAGCAGAAGCCCCGGGAGACAACAATAAAACAACTGCAGAGAACTCTGAGAATTGCTAAACACAGATTTCCAGATGCCACAGTTTGGGTTCCCATGGTAAATGTTTCCACAGCCTTGCCACTGAAGGAGCAACAGAATCTTCAGGTACTGAATGATTTTATCATGAGAAACTGTAATTTCATTCCTAAACTGCCTACCAAAAACTTCAGTACTGATGTTGATAGAATTCATTGGACTCATTCCACTGCTTCTAAAATGTTGGAACATTGGTTAGAGCAGGTAAACTGAATGTCCCCGGAAGCCTGTTTTATCAGGAGGGGTTCAGAAATGTCCTAATATTAGCAAAACGCACCAAATTGACTATTGCACAACTATCTTTACTTAATAGAGGCCTAAATTTCATCCCCTCTAAAGGTAGTAATAAAAATATTAGACCCCAAACCAGGCTTGATCTCCAAAACTATCACAGGAGGCTTAAATTATTAACTTACTATGGGGATGATGATCAGACTGAAAAATTACCGTTTATGCCAAATTCTAATTGGACCCCCCCAGAAGGAAAAATGCCTCCTCATATTCTAAATTTAATTCAATTGGACCTCAATTATTTCCAAAATTCATTTCAAGTAATGAGAATCAAACCTAACTTAGCACAAGAAGAAAATCTGGCCTTAAAAGAATTAATCAATAACAAGGAAATCATTATTAAACCGGCAGATAAGGGCAGTGTGGTTGTTAT
>NW_027482063.1:20000-24051 GCF_051107435.1 Chaetodon auriga | reverse complement strand
GGTGAAGGCAGGCAGGCAGGCAGGCAGGCAGGCAGGCAGGCAGGCTGGCTGGCTGGCGGATGTGAGTGGAGGCAGGAGGAAAGGAAAAGAGTTAGGCTGGGAGCCAGCCCTTGGGGTTGGTGAAGGCAGGCAGGCAGGCAGGCTGGCTGGCTAATGAGAGTGGAGGCAGGAGGAAAGGAAAAGGGTTAGGCTGGGAGCCAGCCCTGTGAAGGGTATAGAGCTGGTCCGGCGTGCCACGGCCGGGACGAAAACCGCATCGTTCGTCCTGAATCGGAGGTTGGACTGTGTATGCACAGTATAGTATGTGGAATATATACAAAGGTTGAGAATTTTTAAACAAAAATAAAAGAAAGTAATTGTGAGAAATAAAGAAAAGGAAAAGAGGTTGCTGTATGCCTGGAAAAGGCCGGAAGCCTCCCCACGGCTGTGAGAAGGCCAGGGGGTCAGGCCTGGAGCCAGCCCCCAGCAGGAGTAGCAGGCTGGGGGTCCTGGAAAGGCTGGAAACCTCCCCGTGGCTGCGAGAAGACGAGGGGGTCAGGCCTGGAGCCAGCACCCAGCCTGCTCCTCATGCTGGGGGCCTGGAAAAGGCCGGAAGCCTCCCCACGGCTGTGAGAAGGCCAGGGGGTCAGGCCTGGAGCCAGCCCCCAGTACGAGTAGCAGGCTGGGGGGCCTGGAAAGGCCAGACGCCTGCCTGTGGCTGCTAGAAGAAGACGAGGGGCTCAGGGCTGGAGCCAGCACCCAGCACGAGTAGCAGGCTGGGGGGCCTGGAAAGGCCAGAAGCCTCCCTGTGGCTGCTAGAAGAAGACGAGGGGGTCAGGGCTGGAGCCAGCACCCAGCACGAGAAGCAGGCTGGGGGGCCTGGAAAGGCCAGAAGCCTCCCTGTGGCTGCTAGAAGAAGAGGAGGGGGTCAGGGCTGGAGCCAGCACCCAGCACGAGTAGCAGGCTGGGGGGCCTGGAAAGGCCAGAAGCCTCCCTGTGGCTGCTAGAAGAAGACGAGGGGGTCAGGGCTGGAGCCAGCACCCAGCACGAGTAGCAGGCTGGGGGGCCTGGAAAGGCCAGAAGACTCCCTGTGGCTGCTAGAAGAAGAGGAGGGGGTCAGGGATGGAGCCAGCACCCAGCACGAGTAGCAGGCTGGGGGGCCTGGAAAGGCCAGACGCCTGCCTGTGGTTGCTAGAAGAAGAGGAGGGGGTCAGGGCTGGAGCCAGCACCCAGCACGAGTAGCAGGCTGGGGGGCCTGGAAAGGCCAGACGCCTGCCTGTGGCTGCTAGAAGAAGAGGAGGGGGTCAGGGCTGGAGCCGGCACCCAGCCTGCTCCTCGTGCTGGGGGCCTGGAAAGGCTGGAAGCCTCCCCGTGGCTGTGAGAAGAGGAGGGGGTCAGGGCTGGAGCCGGCACCCAGCCTGCTCCTCGTGCTGGGGGCCTGGAAAGGCTGGAAGCCTCCCCATGGCTGTGAGAAGATGAGGGGGTCAGGGCTGGAGCCGGCACCCAGCCTGCTCCTCGTGCTGGGGGCCTGGAAAGGCTGGAAGCCTCCCCATGGCTGTGAGAAGATGAGGGGGTCAGGCCTGGAGCCAGCCCCCAGCACGAGTAGCAGGCTGGTGGGCCTGGAAAGGCCAGACGCCTGCCTGTGGCTGCTAGAATAAGAGGAGGGGGTCAGGGCTGGAGCCAGCAACCAGCACGAGTAGCAGGCTGGGGGGCCTGGAAAGGCCAGACGCCTGCCTGTGGCTGCTAGAAGAAGAGGAGGGGGTCAGGGCTGGAGCCAGCACCCAGCACGAGTAGCAGGCTGGGGGGCCTGGAAAGGCCAGACGCCTGCCTGTGGCTGCTAGAAGAAGAGGAGGGGGTCAGGGCTGGAGCCGGCACCCAGCCTGCTCCTCGTGCTGGGGGCCTGGAAAGGCTGGAAGCCTCCCCGTGGCTGTGAGAAGATGAGGGGGTCAGGCCTGGAGCCAGCCCCCAGCACGAGTAGCAGGCTGGGGGGCCTGGAAAGGCCAGACGCCTGCCTGTGGCTGCTAGAAGAAGAGGAGGGGGTCAGGGCTGGAGCCAGCGCCCAGCACGAGTAGCAGGCTGGGGGGCCTGGAAAGGCCAGACGCCTCCCTGTGGCTGCTATAAGACGACGAGGGGGTCAGGGCTGGAGCCAGCACCCAGTACGAGTAGCAGGCTAGGGGGGCCTGGAAAGGCCAGACGCCTGCCTGTGGCTGCTAGAAGAAGAGGAGGGGGTCAGGGCTGGAGCCAGCACCCAGCACGAGTAGCAGGCTGGGGGGCCTGGAACGGCCAGACGCCTCCCTGTGGCTGCTAGAAGAAGAGGAGGGGGTCAGGGCTGAAGCCGGCACCCAGCCTGCTCCTCGTGCTGGGGGCCTGGAAAGGCTGGAAGCCTCCCCGTGGCTGTGAGAAGGTGAGGGGGTCAGGCCTGGAGCCAGCCACTAGCACGAGTAGCAGGCTGGGGGGCCTGGAAAGGCCAGACGCCTCCCTGTGGCTGCTAGAAGAAGAGGAGAGGGTCAGGGCTGGAGCCGGCACCCAGCCTGCTCCTCGTGCTGGGGGCCTGGAAAGGCTGGAAGCCTCCCCGTGGCTGTGAGAAGATGAGGGGGTCAGGCCTGGAGCCAGCCCCCAGCACGAGTAGCAGGCTGGGGGGCCTGGAAAGGCCAGACGCCTCCCTGTGGCTGCTAGAAGACGACGAGGGGTTCAGGCTTGGAGCCAGCACCCAGCCCTGCTCCTCATGCTGGGGGCCTGGAAAAGGCTGGAAGCCTCCCCACGGCTGTGAGCAGATGAGGGGGGGTCAGGCCTGGTAAGGATGGAAGCCTCCCTGTGGCTGTGAAAAGACGAGGGGGTCAGGCAGGTGAGCTATGTCTATGAGAGAGAGGGAGAGAAAGAGAGAGAGAGAGAGAGAGAGAGAGAGAGAGAGAGAGAGAGAGAGGAGTACCAGGGGCACGGGGATGAGAGCAGAGTACCAGGGGCACGGGGATGAGAGCAGAGTACCAGGGGCACGGGGATGAGAGCAGAGTACCAAGGGCACGGGGATGAGAGCAGAGTACCAGGGGCACGGGGATGAGAGCAGAGTACCAGGGGCACGGGGATGAGAGCAGAGTACCAGGGGCACGGGGATGAGAGCAGAGTACCAGGGGCACGGGGATGAGAGCAGAGTACCAAGGGCACGGGGATGAGAGCAGAGTACCAGGGGCACGGGGATGAGAGCAGAGTACCAGGGGCACGGGGATGAGAGCAGAGTACCAGGGGCACGGGGATGAGAGCAGAGTACCAGGGGCACGGGGATGAGAGCAGAGTACCAAGGGCACGGGGATGAGAGCAGAGTACCAGGGGCATAAAACCAAAACGACAAGAAGAAGAAGTGGGGGGAGAAAAATATGACAAAGTCAATCTCGGAGAGAAGGCGAAAAGCAGGCCAAAGCGGTTGAAATCCAACCGCTTTGTCATTTTCAGAGAGAAGGCGAAAAGCGCAGGCCAAAGCCAAGCGCGTCTTGCGTATTTTCTACATTTCTTTCATTTTCTACATTTTTCGCCACGTCCCCGATGACAAAACGTCAAAAAAGATAAAGTACAGAAGGAGCGGGGAAGGAAAAACGACAAAAGTCGTTTTCGGAGAGAAGGCCCCAAAGCGGTTGAAATCCAACCGCTTTGGGTACCCCCTTCTCTCCGAAAGGCGCGCGCTTTTACCCGCCTTCCCAAGCGAGTCTGCGCACGATTTCAGAAACCAGCTTTTCGGAAACAGGGGCCTCCAGAGGAGAGGCCCGAGGCGCCCGGCCGTCGATGCCCGCCCCTCAGGCTCGGTGCGTGGGGCGGACAGGAGGGGTCTGCCGGCCTCCGGGCCCCGGTTCTCCGCGCTTTGGGGTGAGGGCCCCAAAGCGGTTGAAATCCAACTGCTTTGGGCACCCCCTTCTCTCCGAACGGCGCGCGCTTTTACCCGCCTTCCCAAGCGAGTCTGCGCACGATTTCAGAAACCAGCTTTTCGGAAACAGGGGCCTCCAGAGGAGAGGCCCGAGGCGCCCGGCCGTCGATGCCCGCCCCTCAGGCCCGGTGCCTGGGGCGGACAGGAGGGGTCTGCCGG
>NW_027482063.1:7500-10000 GCF_051107435.1 Chaetodon auriga | reverse complement strand
CTCCTCATGCTGGGGGCCTGGAAAAGGCCGGAAGCCTCCCCACGGCTGTGAGAAGGCCAGGGGGTCAGGCCTGGAGCCAGCCCCCAGTACGAGTAGCAGGCTGGGGGGCCTGGAAAGGCCAGACGCCTGCCTGTGGCTGCTAGAAGAAGACGAGGGGCTCAGGGCTGGAGCCAGCACCCAGCACGAGTAGCAGGCTGGGGGGCCTGGAAAGGCCAGAAGCCTCCCTGTGGCTGCTAGAAGAAGACGAGGGGGTCAGGGCTGGAGCCAGCACCCAGCACGAGAAGCAGGCTGGGGGGCCTGGAAAGGCCAGAAGCCTCCCTGTGGCTGCTAGAAGAAGAGGAGGGGGTCAGGGCTGGAGCCAGCACCCAGCACGAGTAGCAGGCTGGGGGGCCTGGAAAGGCCAGAAGCCTCCCTGTGGCTGCTAGAAGAAGACGAGGGGGTCAGGGCTGGAGCCAGCACCCAGCACGAGTAGCAGGCTGGGGGGCCTGGAAAGGCCAGAAGACTCCCTGTGGCTGCTAGAAGAAGAGGAGGGGGTCAGGGATGGAGCCAGCACCCAGCACGAGTAGCAGGCTGGGGGGCCTGGAAAGGCCAGACGCCTGCCTGTGGTTGCTAGAAGAAGAGGAGGGGGTCAGGGCTGGAGCCAGCACCCAGCACGAGTAGCAGGCTGGGGGGCCTGGAAAGGCCAGACGCCTGCCTGTGGCTGCTAGAAGAAGAGGAGGGGGTCAGGGCTGGAGCCGGCACCCAGCCTGCTCCTCGTGCTGGGGGCCTGGAAAGGCTGGAAGCCTCCCCGTGGCTGTGAGAAGAGGAGGGGGTCAGGGCTGGAGCCGGCACCCAGCCTGCTCCTCGTGCTGGGGGCCTGGAAAGGCTGGAAGCCTCCCCATGGCTGTGAGAAGATGAGGGGGTCAGGGCTGGAGCCGGCACCCAGCCTGCTCCTCGTGCTGGGGGCCTGGAAAGGCTGGAAGCCTCCCCATGGCTGTGAGAAGATGAGGGGGTCAGGCCTGGAGCCAGCCCCCAGCACGAGTAGCAGGCTGGTGGGCCTGGAAAGGCCAGACGCCTGCCTGTGGCTGCTAGAATAAGAGGAGGGGGTCAGGGCTGGAGCCAGCAACCAGCACGAGTAGCAGGCTGGGGGGCCTGGAAAGGCCAGACGCCTGCCTGTGGCTGCTAGAAGAAGAGGAGGGGGTCAGGGCTGGAGCCAGCACCCAGCACGAGTAGCAGGCTGGGGGGCCTGGAAAGGCCAGACGCCTGCCTGTGGCTGCTAGAAGAAGAGGAGGGGGTCAGGGCTGGAGCCGGCACCCAGCCTGCTCCTCGTGCTGGGGGCCTGGAAAGGCTGGAAGCCTCCCCGTGGCTGTGAGAAGATGAGGGGGTCAGGCCTGGAGCCAGCCCCCAGCACGAGTAGCAGGCTGGGGGGCCTGGAAAGGCCAGACGCCTGCCTGTGGCTGCTAGAAGAAGAGGAGGGGGTCAGGGCTGGAGCCAGCGCCCAGCACGAGTAGCAGGCTGGGGGGCCTGGAAAGGCCAGACGCCTCCCTGTGGCTGCTATAAGACGACGAGGGGGTCAGGGCTGGAGCCAGCACCCAGTACGAGTAGCAGGCTAGGGGGGCCTGGAAAGGCCAGACGCCTGCCTGTGGCTGCTAGAAGAAGAGGAGGGGGTCAGGGCTGGAGCCAGCACCCAGCACGAGTAGCAGGCTGGGGGGCCTGGAACGGCCAGACGCCTCCCTGTGGCTGCTAGAAGAAGAGGAGGGGGTCAGGGCTGAAGCCGGCACCCAGCCTGCTCCTCGTGCTGGGGGCCTGGAAAGGCTGGAAGCCTCCCCGTGGCTGTGAGAAGGTGAGGGGGTCAGGCCTGGAGCCAGCCACTAGCACGAGTAGCAGGCTGGGGGGCCTGGAAAGGCCAGACGCCTCCCTGTGGCTGCTAGAAGAAGAGGAGAGGGTCAGGGCTGGAGCCGGCACCCAGCCTGCTCCTCGTGCTGGGGGCCTGGAAAGGCTGGAAGCCTCCCCGTGGCTGTGAGAAGATGAGGGGGTCAGGCCTGGAGCCAGCCCCCAGCACGAGTAGCAGGCTGGGGGGCCTGGAAAGGCCAGACGCCTCCCTGTGGCTGCTAGAAGACGACGAGGGGTTCAGGCTTGGAGCCAGCACCCAGCCCTGCTCCTCATGCTGGGGGCCTGGAAAAGGCTGGAAGCCTCCCCACGGCTGTGAGCAGATGAGGGGGGGTCAGGCCTGGTAAGGATGGAAGCCTCCCTGTGGCTGTGAAAAGACGAGGGGGTCAGGCAGGTGAGCTATGTCTATGAGAGAGAGGGAGAGAAAGAGAGAGAGAGAGAGAGAGAGAGAGAGAGAGAGAGAGAGAGAGAGGAGTACCAGGGGCACGGGGATGAGAGCAGAGTACCAGGGGCACGGGGATGAGAGCAGAGTACCAGGGGCACGGGGATGAGAGCAGAGTACCAAGGGCACGGGGATGAGAGCAGAGTACCAGGGGCACGGGGATGAGAGCAGAGTACCAGGGGCACGGGG
>NW_027482062.1:22500-24365 GCF_051107435.1 Chaetodon auriga | reverse complement strand
GGCCTGGAGCCAGCCCCCAGCACGAGTAGCAGGCTGGTGGGCCTGGAAAGGCCAGACGCCTGCCTGTGGCTGCTAGAATAAGAGGAGGGGGTCAGGGCTGGAGCCAGCAACCAGCACGAGTAGCAGGCTGGGGGGCCTGGAAAGGCCAGACGCCTGCCTGTGGCTGCTAGAAGAAGAGGAGGGGGTCAGGGCTGGAGCCAGCACCCAGCACGAGTAGCAGGCTGGGGGGCCTGGAAAGGCCAGACGCCTGCCTGTGGCTGCTAGAAGAAGAGGAGGGGGTCAGGGCTGGAGCCGGCACCCAGCCTGCTCCTCGTGCTGGGGGCCTGGAAAGGCTGGAAGCCTCCCCGTGGCTGTGAGAAGATGAGGGGGTCAGGCCTGGAGCCAGCCCCCAGCACGAGTAGCAGGCTGGGGGGCCTGGAAAGGCCAGACGCCTGCCTGTGGCTGCTAGAAGAAGAGGAGGGGGTCAGGGCTGGAGCCAGCGCCCAGCACGAGTAGCAGGCTGGGGGGCCTGGAAAGGCCAGACGCCTCCCTGTGGCTGCTATAAGACGACGAGGGGGTCAGGGCTGGAGCCAGCACCCAGTACGAGTAGCAGGCTAGGGGGGCCTGGAAAGGCCAGACGCCTGCCTGTGGCTGCTAGAAGAAGAGGAGGGGGTCAGGGCTGGAGCCAGCACCCAGCACGAGTAGCAGGCTGGGGGGCCTGGAACGGCCAGACGCCTCCCTGTGGCTGCTAGAAGAAGAGGAGGGGGTCAGGGCTGAAGCCGGCACCCAGCCTGCTCCTCGTGCTGGGGGCCTGGAAAGGCTGGAAGCCTCCCCGTGGCTGTGAGAAGGTGAGGGGGTCAGGCCTGGAGCCAGCCACTAGCACGAGTAGCAGGCTGGGGGGCCTGGAAAGGCCAGACGCCTCCCTGTGGCTGCTAGAAGAAGAGGAGAGGGTCAGGGCTGGAGCCGGCACCCAGCCTGCTCCTCGTGCTGGGGGCCTGGAAAGGCTGGAAGCCTCCCCGTGGCTGTGAGAAGATGAGGGGGTCAGGCCTGGAGCCAGCCCCCAGCACGAGTAGCAGGCTGGGGGGCCTGGAAAGGCCAGACGCCTCCCTGTGGCTGCTAGAAGACGACGAGGGGTTCAGGCTTGGAGCCAGCACCCAGCCCTGCTCCTCATGCTGGGGGCCTGGAAAAGGCTGGAAGCCTCCCCACGGCTGTGAGCAGATGAGGGGGGGTCAGGCCTGGTAAGGATGGAAGCCTCCCTGTGGCTGTGAAAAGACGAGGGGGTCAGGCAGGTGAGCTATGTCTATGAGAGAGAGGGAGAGAAGAGAGAGAGAGAGAGAGAGAGAGAGAGAGAGAGAGAGAGAGAGAGAGGAGTACCAGGGGCACGGGGATGAGAGCAGAGTACCAGGGGCACGGGGATGAGAGCAGAGTACCAGGGGCACGGGGATGAGAGCAGAGTACCAAGGGCACGGGGATGAGAGCAGAGTACCAGGGGCACGGGGATGAGAGCAGAGTACCAGGGGCACGGGGATGAGAGCAGAGTACCAGGGGCACGGGGATGAGAGCAGAGTACCAGGGGCACGGGGATGAGAGCAGAGTACCAAGGGCACGGGGATGAGAGCAGAGTACCAGGGGCACGGGGATGAGAGCAGAGTACCAGGGGCACGGGGATGAGAGCAGAGTACCAGGGGCACGGGGATGAGAGCAGAGTACCAGGGGCACGGGGATGAGAGCAGAGTACCAAGGGCACGGGGATGAGAGCAGAGTACCAGGGGCATAAAACCAAAACGACAAGAAGAAGAAGTGGGGGGAGAAAAATATGACAAAGTCAATCTCGGAGAGAAGGCGAAAAGCAGGCCAAAGCGGTTGAAATCCAACCGCTTTGTCAT
>NW_027482062.1:10000-12500 GCF_051107435.1 Chaetodon auriga | reverse complement strand
GCTGGCTGGCGGATGTGAGTGGAGGCAGGAGGAAAGGAAAAGAGTTAGGCTGGGAGCCAGCCCTTGGGGTTGGTGAAGGCAGGCAGGCAGGCAGGCAGGCAGGCAGGCAGGCAGGCTGGCTGGCTGGCGGATGTGAGTGGAGGCAGGAGGAAAGGAAAAGAGTTAGGCTGGGAGCCAGCCCTTGGGGTTGGTGAAGGCAGGCAGGCAGGCAGGCTGGCTGGCTAATGAGAGTGGAGGCAGGAGGAAAGGAAAAGGGTTAGGCTGGGAGCCAGCCCTGTGAAGGGTATAGAGCTGGTCCGGCGTGCCACGGCCGGGACGAAAACCGCATCGTTCGTCCTGAATCGGAGGTTGGACTGTGTATGCACAGTATAGTATGTGGAATATATACAAAGGTTGAGAATTTTTAAACAAAAATAAAAGAAAGTAATTGTGAGAAATAAAGAAAAGTAAAAGAGGTTGCTGTATGCCTGGAAAAGGCCGGAAGCCTCCCCACGGCTGTGAGAAGGCCAGGGGGTCAGGCCTGGAGCCAGCCCCCAGCAGGAGTAGCAGGCTGGGGGTCCTGGAAAGGCTGGAAACCTCCCCGTGGCTGCGAGAAGACGAGGGGGTCAGGCCTGGAGCCAGCACCCAGCCTGCTCCTCATGCTGGGGGCCTGGAAAAGGCCGGAAGCCTCCCCACGGCTGTGAGAAGGCCAGGGGGTCAGGCCTGGAGCCAGCCCCCAGTACGAGTAGCAGGCTGGGGGGCCTGGAAAGGCCAGACGCCTGCCTGTGGCTGCTAGAAGAAGACGAGGGGCTCAGGGCTGGAGCCAGCACCCAGCACGAGTAGCAGGCTGGGGGGCCTGGAAAGGCCAGAAGCCTCCCTGTGGCTGCTAGAAGAAGACGAGGGGGTCAGGGCTGGAGCCAGCACCCAGCACGAGAAGCAGGCTGGGGGGCCTGGAAAGGCCAGAAGCCTCCCTGTGGCTGCTAGAAGAAGAGGAGGGGGTCAGGGCTGGAGCCAGCACCCAGCACGAGTAGCAGGCTGGGGGGCCTGGAAAGGCCAGAAGCCTCCCTGTGGCTGCTAGAAGAAGACGAGGGGGTCAGGGCTGGAGCCAGCACCCAGCACGAGTAGCAGGCTGGGGGGCCTGGAAAGGCCAGAAGACTCCCTGTGGCTGCTAGAAGAAGAGGAGGGGGTCAGGGATGGAGCCAGCACCCAGCACGAGTAGCAGGCTGGGGGGCCTGGAAAGGCCAGACGCCTGCCTGTGGTTGCTAGAAGAAGAGGAGGGGGTCAGGGCTGGAGCCAGCACCCAGCACGAGTAGCAGGCTGGGGGGCCTGGAAAGGCCAGACGCCTGCCTGTGGCTGCTAGAAGAAGAGGAGGGGGTCAGGGCTGGAGCCGGCACCCAGCCTGCTCCTCGTGCTGGGGGCCTGGAAAGGCTGGAAGCCTCCCCGTGGCTGTGAGAAGAGGAGGGGGTCAGGGCTGGAGCCGGCACCCAGCCTGCTCCTCGTGCTGGGGGCCTGGAAAGGCTGGAAGCCTCCCCATGGCTGTGAGAAGATGAGGGGGTCAGGGCTGGAGCCGGCACCCAGCCTGCTCCTCGTGCTGGGGGCCTGGAAAGGCTGGAAGCCTCCCCATGGCTGTGAGAAGATGAGGGGGTCAGGCCTGGAGCCAGCCCCCAGCACGAGTAGCAGGCTGGTGGGCCTGGAAAGGCCAGACGCCTGCCTGTGGCTGCTAGAATAAGAGGAGGGGGTCAGGGCTGGAGCCAGCAACCAGCACGAGTAGCAGGCTGGGGGGCCTGGAAAGGCCAGACGCCTGCCTGTGGCTGCTAGAAGAAGAGGAGGGGGTCAGGGCTGGAGCCAGCACCCAGCACGAGTAGCAGGCTGGGGGGCCTGGAAAGGCCAGACGCCTGCCTGTGGCTGCTAGAAGAAGAGGAGGGGGTCAGGGCTGGAGCCGGCACCCAGCCTGCTCCTCGTGCTGGGGGCCTGGAAAGGCTGGAAGCCTCCCCGTGGCTGTGAGAAGATGAGGGGGTCAGGCCTGGAGCCAGCCCCCAGCACGAGTAGCAGGCTGGGGGGCCTGGAAAGGCCAGACGCCTGCCTGTGGCTGCTAGAAGAAGAGGAGGGGGTCAGGGCTGGAGCCAGCGCCCAGCACGAGTAGCAGGCTGGGGGGCCTGGAAAGGCCAGACGCCTCCCTGTGGCTGCTATAAGACGACGAGGGGGTCAGGGCTGGAGCCAGCACCCAGTACGAGTAGCAGGCTAGGGGGGCCTGGAAAGGCCAGACGCCTGCCTGTGGCTGCTAGAAGAAGAGGAGGGGGTCAGGGCTGGAGCCAGCACCCAGCACGAGTAGCAGGCTGGGGGGCCTGGAACGGCCAGACGCCTCCCTGTGGCTGCTAGAAGAAGAGGAGGGGGTCAGGGCTGAAGCCGGCACCCAGCCTGCTCCTCGTGCTGGGGGCCTGGAAAGGCTGGAAGCCTCCCCGTGGCTGTGAGAAGGTGAGGGGGTCAGGCCTGGAGCCAGCCACTAGCACGAGTAGCAGGC